>NC_139961.1:12063454-12118454 GCF_963454915.1 Gymnoscopelus microlampas | reverse complement strand
ATTACAGGCCACAGGGTGGACAGTTCAAACGTAACCACTTTAGGCCATGGTGAATAAAGTCGTTCTACAAGCTCACAATGTGTCACAAGCTTGTAGATCGTTGTTTTTTCTCTCTCTCGCTATTTTGGGAAATATTTGAAAAATGTAGAAACATTCCATTTTTGGAAATTGCCTAAAATAAGGACGCCAGAGTTGTGGTGTGGTTTTAAAGAACTGATTTGTATCTAGAAAATCTGTTGTCTTTGTTGAGCAACACTGTTACTGTTACTGTACGATGAAGCATAAATCAGGCTTTAATGCAAAGCCTGTGAATGCAAAGCAGCTTGGGGCCAGCGGGGGGAATGGGATATCAATATCTTGTTGACAGGTCTGCAGGAGGACACTGTTCCTCACTGCATAGGCAACCTGCACATCAATGCTGCATTGGCTGGTCATTCCAGACCGGAGACAGATAGTGTCAGCAAATTACTTTGCTTTAAATAATACCAGAAGCAACAAAAAACAGAAACTGGGGTTCCGAAAGTCTGATTGGATGTGAATGTGGTGAATTGCAATGTTAGTCGGCTGGTCCCTGGATTGCCATGGAATTTGCTGTACACTTTGATGCTCCCCGGAGGATGCATCTTGCTGATTTTGGTGGTCTTTCTTCTAGTATCAAACATAGGCTACAATCTCCAATATCTCAAAATTGACTGAGTGATATTGCCATGACCCTTGTTCAGTACATTCATTCTCCCTGGAGGATGAGCTCTAATCATTTGAATGACCGCATGACCTTTCCTCTAGCACCACTCACAGTCTAAAAGCTCAAGTGAACAACTTGAATCTTGAATGATTTCGGTGACCCCGTGGCTTTGCCTCTAGCACCATCATTTTGGCCAACATTTTATGTTCTGGTTCATCTGACAATAACTTCTCACACTGTCCTGAAGGCATAACCAAACCCCTTTGGTGAGCCAGGAAGGTTAAAACCAAAGCCGTTTGTTTTTGTTTTTCTTATCTGTTTACTTCTCTGGCTGTATCTGAACTGTGAATCAGAAATTGTTTTCTTCAAGGCAGAAACACAAACATGGCTGACATTCATAATGTCCTTGACCATTTAAAACTCTGGCAACAATGGCAGCAGAGCAGACCAATGGATGGTGCGCACAAGCATATTCATTCATTATAAAGATAATGCTTCGGGGCAACAGACCTCCACTGTGTCGCTTACCCTGATGAGACACAGCACCGTTTTAGTTAAAGTATCCACGGACAAGGGGACACAGCGAACGCCATTGGCATGTGGTCCGCGCTGCCCGGTCACTGTGCGCTGAATGCTAAACTCCATCATAAATTGGACATGACAACTTGATTCATGCAGGTACTATATATCACTGTCCATGTGGGCGACATTGCCGCCGTAAAACGTCCGAGAACCCAGCAGCAGTGCGGGACAACGCTGCCAAAACAGACCGTGGAATCATTTAGTAACGAGGGGGGGAGAGTAAAATACCGACATTTGGAATTGAATGTAATATGCAATTATTTTTTTTTAATGTTGATTGTTAAGCCGGCTGGCAGGAACAGATGATGGAATGAAAGCAAAGCGCAGGGGATCCATCTGGACCTGGTGGAACGGCTACAACTCTGGCAGCGCTAAACCGAATGCAAACACTACTCGAGAGTGACAACGGGAATTGAGCGCTAATAGTCCTGATAGCTCCGGCAGCCACAGTTGAGACTGAGCAAAGTTCTGCACATGCGACTACAGCTTGCTGTGTCGGATGGCAGCTGTGGACATTAATTTGTTAGCCATTATTTATCCGGGTTTATCCAGCGTTTTGCTGAGCAGGCAACACTCTTTTTCACATTTATACACAGGTGCCCTCATTACCTGGACTGTGCAGCCACAGTTTCCTGTTGTTAGCCA
The DNA here is from genome assembly GCF_963454915.1 of Gymnoscopelus microlampas. Taxonomy (NCBI): domain Eukaryota; kingdom Metazoa; phylum Chordata; class Actinopteri; order Myctophiformes; family Myctophidae; genus Gymnoscopelus; species Gymnoscopelus microlampas. Next base: position 12,116,542 of record NC_139961.1, on the reverse strand, counting down.
CTGAGAGGCGACAATGGAAAAGTTGCCGGTTGAGTGCCTTGCTCAAGGGCAAGGCAGTTAGTGATAAGTGAGGGTGAGTTGGAATTATTACTCATTTGAAATCCCAGCATCTATATTATATTCCCAGCCAGTACGACACCTAAAAGCACCTTCTAGTCACATTGATTTCTCTCACTGCAGCTGTAATCTGAGTTCCCAGAAGTTTTCGCCGGCTCGGCGAGGAACTTCTGGGCCAGAGCCCTGGGATTTGTGGGCTAATTTACGCTCTGAATCTGAGCGGACACGCCTCTTACCGGTCTGGAGCTGTGCAACTCGTGTAAAAAGTCAGACGAGAGGCAAACAGCAGTACACAACAATGGCGGCCGAAATTTCTCAAGGGGAAATTGCTTCCTGTCGATCCTATTTAGATGCAACACCCACTGCATTTGGATCCCGCCCCCTTTTCTTCATTGGCTGTTGATTTGAATCACAACGCAGTGGCCGCGCCCCCGCTGTCCAAACTCCGAGGCAATGCCTCCCAGACTACTGCAGCTGTGACTAGGTGTTATACAAGAACAATATTTGGAACCCTAGAAATATATTTTACAATGTATATTGTATCATTGTTCTCTGACATAAACCTTGTACTTTTTTGTATTTTATTTTCATAAATGAATGCCCTGTTTAATACTCGTATCCCAGTGTTGAGCAAAAATAGCTGATCTACAAGCTCACAACACATCATCATCCATCATCATAAATTGTGAACTTGTAAATCTGCTAAAAATAAATATATATATATGTAACGCCCAGGATTCGAACCCGGGTCTCCCGCGTGGAAAGCCAACATCTGCTAAGCCAAAGGGACATCCCCATCGCTTGGGGGAGATATTAGACTTTCAGGCCATCAGGCTGAGGTAGTGAAGCACTCTGTTACACTCACCGCCCTTTTGACCTCCTCCCACGGGGAAACCAGGCTGACTGTGGTTACAAGTCTGTCAGTGACTTTTATAAATATTTAACCAATGAAAAGTATTAAGAAGAGTTTGTGACTAAAAATAACTACATTGAATCCATTGGCATGTGGGTTCTTTCTTAATGTTAATGGTTTTGGACACAATGAGGTTGCTGCCCGACAGCGACAGTATATTTTGTCCATAGAAAAGAAGAAAATTATACACATAACGGCTTCTATACAGAAGCCTGAATAATAATAATAACACCACACAATCACTGTTAAGGTTATGTAGATCTTTGGTAGAAACTTGGATTGTAAAGCTATAGTACTTGGCACATGATATATTATGACATAAGTCCAAATACTGTCCATCACTGTGATGCAAAAAGTAACGCAAATAGCTGATCTACATGCTCCGATGACATTGCATTACTGCTTGTAGATCTCCATATTTTTGAGAAATACATTTTCAAATTTTTCAATTAACCCCTATGGGCTTCTAAACACTTAATCCATTAAAAGTTTAGATTTTGTGTTGGCCATTCAAAAATAGCAGATATGCAAGCTCACAGCGCGTCACTTCGCGCTGCACTGTGAGCTTATACATCTGTTCATTTTGAATTTTTTTGAAAAATCTTGAAAGTGTGAGAACTTTAAAGGCATTTGTAGAGTCGGGCTCAAGTGTTAATGGGTTTTAGCAGGGGGTGCATTTCTCCTTTCCGACATGTCGCCTTTCCGACGTTGACGAACCCTATACCTAACCCTAACCCTAACCCTAACCGCACGCGGAAGCCACTAGTCGGAGTGGTGAGATGTCGGAATGGAGAGTGAACACCTTTAGCAGGAGCTCACAGCCACTTGATAATGTCAACAACTCCCTTGTTCGTCCGACATGTGAGCTGTTGTTCTTCCATACAGTACAGTAGGTGGTTGGTCCTGAACATCACCGAGGACGGAGACCTATACAGTGCAGTACATTACTGTACGTCTCATGTATCTGGACGAAGACAAATTGGCGTACACACAGGTCCCGGGCGGAGCGTGTCTGAGTGTGCCTCCATTGAAGCAGAGGGAAACCTCTGTGTGAGTCTGAGAAAACAACAGAGCAATCAATTGTTGCCTGCAGCCAAAGTTGTCTACACACATCGAGGTGCCAACCCATCCATTCAGACCCCCCTCTCAGCTCTTTCTCCCTCTCTTTTCAACCGATGCCTGTTCGCATCTGAACTTTCTCTTTCCAGGGGTGGATAGTGATTAAGCACAATTTACTCAAGTACTGTACTTAAGTACAATTTTCAGGTACAGTTGCTTCACTGGAGTATATCCATTTGTTGATGCTTTATACTTCTACTCCACTACACCCCAGGGGCAAATATTGTACTATTTAGTCCACTACAATTATTTGACAGCTTTGATTACTAGTTGCTTTGTGGATTTAGATAATTATTTCAAAACATACCTTTACCTAAAGTATTAAGCCCTATTTTATACTTAGGCTACTCGAAAATAGCCGATGTACAGTATATCGATATGACCAATTTTCAAAAACGTTTAACACATAAAAAAAATACTTTTACTTTAGGACTGCAACTGCAAGTATATTTTGATACCAATACTTTTGTACTTTTGCTCAAGTAAATGTTTGAATACAGGCCTTGTAACAGAGTATTTCTACTGTACATTCTGGTATTGCTACTCTTATTTAAGTAAATAATCAGCATCATTCTTCCACCACAGCCCCCTCCCTCACTCTTGTTCTTCTCACGCTCTCTCAATCTAATTTATCTCTTTTCTCTCTTTGTCTCTGTGGGACATTGATCGCGAGCCGCTGCAAACGTGACGTTTCTCACCTGCCACCAGCTAGCCTCTCGTGACCTTGTAAATTCTCTGACATCGATCTGCGTCTCAGAAGAGAGACGGGTATTTATTTTTTGTTTTATTTATTTATTTCATGCCCTGACAACAACGAGGCACGGAAACAACACATCAGCGGATGGAAGTGCGGGTCGTAAAATTCGAGCCTCTTGTTATTCCAAACAAAGCACTTGAATTATTAGGAGGACCACTTTACTGCTCTCAGTAAAATCATGTACGTCCATTCACACATACACACACTCAAAAACATTCACAGTGGGGCGAGGCTATACGGGTGGGCCTGGGTTGGCCGTGGCCCAGCCATATAGAAGGCTGGCCCACCCAATTATTTAGAGCCATTTGTGTACAAAATAAAACAATGATAATAATAATAATAGAATTTCATTATGTCTTTCCTTAATTAAAATGATTGTATCGGGATCTTCTTGCCAAATATAAATCATCACTTTAACTTGATGTGTGTGTTCTTTCCCTCTATGCCATTGGTGCGTCATATGACCACCCAGGAACACTTTAATGCGTGATTTATGAACACCTGGTGAAAACTTGTTAATGCTTGTTAATGCTGCCTGCAGTGGCTGGTACATTTAATGTTAACTGACTCAATGCGCCTGTCAAGAGGATGACAATGGCCACATTAACGAGCCCAATAATGTCATTTCCGATAACGAGATGCCTACTTCATGAGATGCGACAGAAGTTGTGGAGGATCCAATTTCCAGTGACTAGCCTAGCATAGCTGGAAAACCACACTCCTTTTCTCTGGCTGATCTCACTGGTTGGATTACTGCAGAGATCAGGATGTCTTCTGTAAGCCATGCAGATATTTCCCAGTGAAATGAGCAAAAATGTACAAAGGATTGATATAGAGGCTGGAAACATCTGAGCCAGCCAAGCCTGTTTGAAGACCATCAAAAAGCACAAACCATACTTCTTCCATACAGTAGCCTACAGACATAGCCATAAAACTGAGGGCAGTGGGACAATTGAATCAATTAAACAGAGACTACGATGAATGCATCATTTGTTGAAGGAAATTGCAAGCACATTAAACTGGTGCTTATACTGCATACAGTATGTTGATCTTGTGTGCCAAGTGTGTGGAGACTGGAGAGGTGAAAATGAATATTCATTTAGTCCCATTACAATACTATGGCTTGAAGGTTTGTGTGATCTCAATAATTTAAGGTGAATAAGTGAGTCCCTCAAACTATGTACACACACACACACACACACACACACACACACACACACACACACACACACACACACACACACACACACACACACACACACACACACACACACACACACACACACACACTTTTTCCTTTATTATTTTTGGTCCAGCACCGCGTTCAAAGAACTGTGGAGAAGTGCGTACTGTATCCTATCTTTTTTTTTTACATCCTCCTATAACTTCCCAGAACCCCATTGTGAGGAGATGATGGATGTGCTGAGTCTTTAAAAGACCAGATGTTCCCCCAGGGGGACTCCTCTGCTCTGGTTCAGGTGTTAATTAGCACCAACAACACCTGTGTGCACGTCCATCAACACACACACACACACACACACACACACACACGCACACGCACACGCACACGCACACGCACACGCACACGCACTCGCACTCGCACACGCACACGCACACGCACACGCACACGCACACGCACACACACACTCACACACACAGACACACACACACACACACACACACACACACACAAAACACACATTCACAATTACATGCATATGTGGACATGTAGAGTTCACACAAAATGCCAACTCACACAAACAACCTAATTTATGTAGGGGAACTAATTAATATGAATGATAATAATACTCTTTGTTTATATAGCACTTTTCATACAAATAAATGCAGCTGAAAGTGCTTCAAAACTAATTAGCACAGCGGGGATGTGATCAAGTGTAGGACAAAGGCATAATGGAATAGGAAAAGGAGTAATGTAATTATGAAAATGTTTCATAATTACACTACGCTCAGAGTTAAGTTACCGCAGAGGACTTTAGGGTGCACGTTGTGGTAAAGGGAGAGACATTCTGTAGACAGGTGCTATACCATTAACCCATTAAGACCTGAGGCCGATTCTACAAATGTCTTCTAAATCCTAACAGTTTTCTGAAAAACGTCTGTTGCTATATCAGTGGTGCTCAAAACGTTTTCACGTGAAGGACCCCCAAAATGAAGTATTTGGCCGTGGACCCCCCATCTGGAACATATTTTGTTCCAGGGACCCCCAGAAGCAAAGATTTTAGTTTCAAATGTTCGCTTTAATATATTAAAAGATTTGCACACATTTTCACGATGTTTCAAAAATAGCAGATCTACAAGCTCATAGCGCGGCACGAAGTGACGTGCTATGAGCTTGTATATCTGCTATTTTTGAATAGCCAACCAATGTGCTATATATATATATATAGCTAGAGTTCAGTTCAAGGTCCTGGTGCTCACTTTTAGAGGCACCTGAATATTTAACTGACTTGCTTGAACCATATGTGCCCAGCAGGTCCCTGAGGTCAGCAGGTGGTGACAGGTGACAGAGCTTTTCAGTCTGTAGCGCCTAGACTCTGGAATGCCCTTCCTCGTGGCCTGAGAGCTGCAGCTTCTGTGGTTATTTTTAAGAATCAGCTAAAAACTCTACTGATTCTCAACATGCTTTCGGGTAATGTCATTGAGGTTCTCCTCCAATGCTGAAATATGTCTGCTGTTTTGTTTTCTCTGAGATTGCATTGTGTTTTTGTTTTGTTTCTTATCATTTGAATGTTTCTTGCTGTTTTTATTTCTGTTGTATGTAAAGCACTTTGTGAGTCCTCTCTGTGAAAAGTGCTATACAAATAAAATGTACTTACTTACTTACTTACTAGCTAAAATCTAAGCTCTCCGTCACATCCTAGCAGCAGCGTTTTGATGAGTTACAATCTGTCAATGAATGTCCTGTTTTAGCCAGTTAAAAGTTAACAACAACAGAAAAAAATACTAGCATGCGCACGCACGCACGCACGCACGCACGCACGCACGCACGCACGCACGCACGCACGCACGCACGCACGCACGCACGCACACGAACACACACACACACACACACACACACACGAACACACACACACACACACACACACACACACACACACACACACACACACACACACACACACACACACATCAAGTCAAGTCTAAAGTCTAAACTAACCCCTAACCCTCCATTTCTGTCTACTCACTCTGTGTCTCTACCGCGGGTCACACACAAAGTTAGTGAGAGAAGGATGAGGCTGACAGGGCACTGCGTCAGGCACCCGGAACTAATGGCAAGCAAACTGACACTGTGGGAGCCAACCCAGGGCACCTAGGCTCAATGTAGCCTGACGGCGTGTCGCGGGTTCGATTCCCGTTACCGACGGCCTTTGCTGCATGTCACTCTACTTCTCTCTCCCCATTTTCTGTCAGCCTACTGACCTGTCAAATAAAGGCATAAAAGCTAAAAAATATATATATTTTTTTTTTAAGAAAAAGAAAAGGGGGGAAAAGGGGATAAAGTCCCAAAAGTGCGGTGCTAGCAACACCACTGTCCATGAGCAAGTCTAGTGATCAGTGTGTATGTGAAGAGAGAAACTTTTAACAAGGAAACGCCATTGCATATAAATTGCTACAGGGTTTTTGACCTTTATGAGAACTCATCCTGTATGAATCACCATGTATTCCTTCATCTCTGTGCTTTGATATTATCTGTTGCTACACAGTATACAAGCATTTCTTCCCATGCATTATCATGTGCCTGTTCAGAATTTTATTTTTGATTAAACTTTTGCCACAAATAGTACAAAGACATGGTTTCTCTTCAGTGTATGTTCTCATGTGTCTCATGTTCCAACTTTGATTAAAACGCCTGCCACAAACTGTACAACTATAGGGTTTCTCACCTGTGTGAAAAGGGTTAGACAAAGGGTTAATGAGTAAAGTTTATGAAGATATTTAAAATTGGTGTGAAGTGCTCCTTAACACATTGGCTGCCAGCTTTTTTTTTTTTTTCCTACAGTAGGCTGCCAGACTTTTTCAATGAGAAAAAAAAAGTACTTAGGAGCCGAGATACAGAATTTTTAAGTTTTAAGTTACAAGGAAGTGTCTGGGAGTCTAAATCTTCGGAAAATCATATCTCCTTGGTCTTTGTTAAAAAAAAAAGAAACTTTTATTTTGAAAAAAAAAAAAAAATGGGAAAGAACGCAGATCTGCGTCCTTGGCAATTTGCGGGCTTTTGCGCAAATGAACGCAGATCTGCGTCCATGGCAGCCAATGTGTTAATTAAAAATTTAAAAATGTATACTAATATTTTGCTTATATTCATTACATGTTAAATAGATGTAGAGGTACTACAGAGAACCAGGCAGTGGTGTAAATTATTGACACATTCTTTTCAATACAGACCATTATGTGGTATGCCTATAATGTTCTCATCATCAGTAGCAGTACTAAGGTGTTTGACACTCTTCTGTCTTATTATTAAACCCAATTCAGAGCTTTTCCAAAGTCAGTTAGATATAATTGCAGTGTTTCAGATCAAAGGATTGTATCTATGTGTTTCTATTGTACTTCAATTCTTTTGAAAAACTGAATAATTCGGTCGTGGTCCAACCTTCTCGACCTCAATGTTAATTTGGCCGTGGTTTAGGTGGACTCGACTACCGCACGCACGCACGCACGCACGCACGCACGCACGCACGCACGCACGCACGCACGCACGCACGCACGCACGCATGCACACACGCACACACACACACACACACACACGGACAAACAGATTTCCTCCGTAAAACATCTGGAAGCAGCTGACAGAGATAAAGTGTGCTATCGCGGGTCGTTCCACGAATACCTCCAGTATCTATATTCAGTTACTATGTTACACACACACAAACACACACACACACACACACACACACACACACACACGCGCACACACACACACACACACACACAAGCACGCACGAACGCAGGCACACACACACACACACACACACACACACACACACACACACACACACACACACACACACACACACACACACACACACACAAGCACGCACGCACACACAGACCACCCCGCTGCCAAGAAGTTATCAGAGAGAAGCATCTCAGCTCTGGCAGACAGCAGAGAGTGTGCAGCATGGAGGAGCACGGAACTCATCCCATTATACTACAGGGACGCCACAGCAGCCGCACCTGTCGACATCACACAGGAGGCTCCGGGCATTATTGATACTACAGGAAAACACACACACACACACACACAAACACACACACACACACACACACACACACACACACACACACACACACACACACACACACACACACACACACACACACACACACACACACACACACACACACACACACACACACACACACACACACTCCAACACAGCGGGGCTGGGAGGGAAGAGAAGTCAGATGCGCGCGAGCAGACGCTCTCTGGTTCTTTTATCTAATGCCTCTGGGAACGCAGGAACGGCCGCCTGTCCGCCTACATGAAAATAGTCCTTTGTAACTTGCCGGCGAGCAAAATGTGCATGAGCACGCCCACGGCCACACACACACACACACACACACACACACACACACACACACACACACACACACACACACACACACACACACACACACACACACACACACACACACACACACGCCTGTGCTGCAACTACGGCAGCTGAGAAGGCCATACTGTCAATTTTCTGTAATGAAATAATTGTAGTAGTACTGTAGTAGTAGTAGTATATTTTTGTGAGATTGTAGATCATGCTAGTTTCAAGTGTTAGGGTTAATAGTGGTTGATACCACAAAATACGATTGATGTTACAGTAATCAGAGCTGCAGACAACACCACAAACGAAAGAAAAAGGTATTTGGAGTCTGTTGTTCCTAATCATAGTGATCTAACATTTGCCTCACATTCAGGATGCCATGGCAAAGTGAAGGATTCCACTTTTTACCTTAGAGACTGTGCACAACCTTTCTGAGTATTGCGTCTATTTGTATTACTGCTGATACCTGTTGTTGTGATATTGTATTTACCATTATATATTTAGAGGAGTAGAAACGTTTATGAAAGTGCCCCTCCCCAATGGAATATACAATTAACAAAAGAGGCAAACATGCCTTAAAATCACATTGTAATAGTGGCCCATGTCATTGAAATACAGTGAAGCCAACAGTATCTGGAGATCAAAGTGGTTTAATATTATGCATGTGTTACATTCATCATAATTTCACTTTTCCTAAGGAAAGGACATGCACCAGCATGACTACATTTAGTAGTAAGCTCCAGATCTATTAAGCTTGTGCTCTTTTTGTAGTCATTGTGCCTTTGATGTTAGATATTTACAATCCCCACAATGCATAGCAGTATGCGCATCAGTGTGTATATGACAGCCATTATAGACAGATTTCTGTCCTCATGTTTTACAGCGCCAAAGGGGTGTATTACAGTATAAACATCTGCTATAAACTAATGCCGCACATACTTTTGACAGACTGTCTGTGAAGAAAGTTGGTTGTTTCTTGGTAAACTTAACCTTGCTTTCACACCTTGAATGAACTGCTGTGCTCCACTTGGTTATTTCTTGGTAAACTTAACCTCTCACACCTTGAATGAACTGCTGTGCTCCACTTGGTTGTACAGTATCTTGGTTAACTTAACCTCTCACACCTTGAATGAACTGCTGTGCTCCACTTGGTTGTTTCTTGGTAAACTTAACCTCTCACACCTTGAATGAACTGCTGTGCTTCACTTGGTTGCCAGCAAACCAAGAGATTCATGGGTGTTGCAGACCGGGTTGGACAAATCAAAAGAAATCTTGCACTATGTTTTCTCCAACATTTGCAAGGCCCTGTGTGCACTGAGGACAGAGTACATATCCTACATCCCAGAGAGGATGAGCTTGCCAACCTCTCAAATGGCTTTCAAGACAAAAAAAAACTAGCTTTGCTGGATACATTATAGCCATCGATGGCACACACATTCCCATCCCAGCATCCACGCTCCTTAGAAAGTGTGACATGAACAGGAAAGGAAATGTATAAGTATTCAACCCAAGGCAGTGGGTACAGATATGAATGATGTTCCTGGATGGTTGGCCGGGGTCTATGTGCACGATGCCAGGGTGTTTCTGAACTGCCCATTACATGGACACTTCCAGGATGTAATGGGAATCGACAGCCACCTGCATGGGAACTCTGCATACCCACTCAGCACATCTCTCGTCACACCATACAGAGAAAATGGGCACTTATCCCAGAGGCAAAAAATAAATTCAACACGCTCCACACTCACAGCTCACACAGTTGTGATTGAAAGGCCATTTGGGCTTCTGAAGGCGAAATGGAGACGACAAAACTACCTGCCCATGGAAGACCTCAAGAAAGTCTGGTCGTAATCACATGCTGCATTGCAATCAGGAGGGAGGAAGGGCAACAGATAGTGGTTGTGCAGATATGGATGGCAACGCTGACAATGAGTGTCAAGCAGTAGATGTTTAAAAAAAGAGGGATGAACTTGCTTTACTTTTGGTTAAAGATGATTTAAGTTCTGTTTAACTACTTCTGATTCGTTCATCTAAGTTCTCATACGTTTTGTTTCCCTATTAAAGAATGGGGAAAGAAATACTGAATAAAAAGGCACATAGGTGATCAAGATTGCATGTATTTCCTTGCAGCATACTACATCATGCCATACATCACGCCATTAAATAAACAAAATATAACCTAAGCCATCAGCAGAATCGGGTAACGCCTTCCTATTTTTTCTTCGTCAAAGCAGTAACAAATTGTTTTAAGACATCGTCCCTCATCACTTCCATTTCGCCAAGACCAAGAGTTCTGAAATCTGTCTCCTCTGCTCAGTGACATCCTGCTGAAACCACTAGGGTGCTTCAGATGCTGGGGACTCTTTTTTTTGCCATCAAGTTGATGGCTGTGAAGTTGATGGTTGTGAAGTTGGTGGCTGTGAAGTAGATGGCTGTGAAGTCACTGTCACAACCATCGACTGAGCTTGAGGACACAAATGCACTAGCCTGTTCCAAAGGCATTTCTGAGACAGAAAGCGGGGCACACATTTGACCAATTAAGCTAATTACACAAGAAACTACATTATAATGTTGAAAAGCTTTCAAATATGGAAATGAACAAGTGCACTAAGTTAAATAAAATAATAATTAAATATATTCTGTATAAAAATAAATATATAATTCATAATATTTTATACATTTGACTATAAAATATAAATACTGTATATATTTTAATGTCTTCAGTTGTTCTATCAAGCTGCAGTGGACACATTTCTAATGCAATTGAATTGGATCCATTGTGCCTTTTTATCACGATGGGGTGACATGTCACTATTGATTGGGTAACACCTCCGACACACCCACCAATTCAGAGAAAGCCTGTTTCACAAAGTTTCACACCATTTCAAGAAAACATGTCGTTCAACCTGGAAACCGAATGGTGCACACCGTTTTCAGACTGAAAGAGCCCCTGGTCTGTGTGCTGGCTGTGGGCTGACAGTGCTCCCGTTGGCTGCTATATTTACCATGTCCTTTCACTCCCCTCTCCTCCACACACACAAACACACGCACGCACGCACGCACGCACGCACGCACGCACGCACGCACGCACGCACGCACGCACGCACGCACGCACGCACGCACGCACGCACGCACGCACGCACGCACGCACACACACACACACACACACACACACACACACACACACACACACACACACACACACACACACACACACACACACACACACACACACACACACACACACACACTGTAGGTCCACAAGCAGTACAGTGCTCATATGCATGGCCAAACATGGCCATTTACAAATAACACAAGTGTCCAATGTACATGAACATACATGCATATATTACACATGGAAAAATCTACACACACGTGTGCATGTGCTGCACAGAGGACACGCACGCACACGCACACACTTCGCTGCTGCTGCTGATGCCAGCACAGGCTGAAGACATGCAGGCTCAGCACTTCTTTCACTAAGTAAGACTTTGTCTATTGAGAGAACCACTAGAGAAACCACACACACACACACACACACACACACACACACACACACACACACACACACACACACACACACACACACACACACACACACACACACACACACACACACACACACACACACACACTCACGCACACGCACTACTACATACAATATAGGTATTCTAGGTCCACTCTGTATGCACTTAGATTAATACTCACAAATGCATAAGTCACAAGGTTGCATGCACGTGTGGGTGCTGTGAGCATGCATGCATTTCTACCTAATGTCGATCCATACAGCATGCATGTGTTTCTAATGAAAATGGGTCAGCGTTGAGCAGTGCATGACATCTGCTGAGCCTTCAACACCTGCACCCGCTATTATTGGTTGCTGATGCTGGTAATAATATAGGCCTTGTGTAAAAACATAAGCGTATTCACCTGTTGCATTCATTGTATGTTGCTCTGAATAAGAGCATCAGTTAACCCATTCACTCCGGGAAAGGATCTGTGTCATTTTAGATTTTAGTGTGTGTCACGATTAAAACAAAAAGTGCAGATAAATAAGCTCATAGCGCATCATTCTAGATCTGCTATTTTTGAATTAAAAACATAATAATAATCTTTGGATACATCTGGATTTCTAAAGCAAACTTTTTTAACTCAAGTCTTTGCTTCTGGGGGTCGCTGGAACTAAATGTTTTGAGATGGGGGTCCACGGCCAAATATAAATCATTTTGGGGGTCCTTGACATGAAAAAGTTTGAGAACCACTGATATACTGTAGCACGTTTTTCAGAAAACTGTTGGGATTTAGATGACATTTTGTAGAATCGGCCTCAGGTCTTAATGGGTTAAATAAGTTCCCCAACCAGACACGTTTTGCAAGTATGTAAATATACTCTGGTATGATTCATATTTTGTTTAAAATGGTTTTGTCAAGTAAAAAAGAAAACTCTATAGGTGCTAGAAGCACATCTACTGTTCTCCCTCATTGACAAATTCCGGATCTCTGAATATCTAAATATGCAAATATCACAGCTTGCCCCACCCAACACTGCTGCACAAAGCAATGTGGTTTCAGATTTAAGAAAACTAATTTGAAGTGGAAGAATGTGAAAAGGGAACTCTGGAGACAAGTTCTGCACATTTAACCATCTGTATATTAAATGTCATGCCTCCAAGAGGAGTTAACTGTCTGTCTGTCTGTCTGTCTGTCTGTCTGTCTGTCTGTCTATCTGCAGACGCTAAAGGCAAGGTTAGGCGACCGCCTAGGGCCTCAACAGTCAGGGGGCCTCATGAGATTTACCCAAATTATTTAAAACAGATATATCATCCTATCATCCTATAATTCTACAAAGCTCCGTCTGTTTGTTTGTCCCCAAAATCTCTTCTGCCCGGTTCTCCTCAGTGGCTGGAGCAATTGATCTGCATTTGCACACAGCCATTGACCATTACCATGTGCACGGATAAGCGAAGCCCGTTTTTCACTTTCCCCGAATGTCAGCTGTTAATTAGCGTTTTTGTGTTAGCTGGCTCCCGGGTTGCCAAATCATGTGCGTGCAACAAGCGCCGGTGTTGCCACATCCGTAAAACAAGCAGACGATCCGTGAAACAAGCAGACCATGACGCACTTTGGGTGCTCATATCCCCCGACGGGTATGGTCTAGTATAAATAAACTGTTTTTCATTCCATTTGAGGCCCCTCAAAAATCCCGCGTGAACACAAGACAAGACCGCTTATTTTATAAGCTTCAATTCATTTCATTCTGAGCCCCCCCCCTCAGTTCAGACTGCAATGGTCTATTCCATAAGCCACCGCCCACTGCCCAGAAAGTAATAAGCGCAATCACTCACTGAATGCTGGTGGGTGTGTTTGTGTTAGTTAGCTGGAGAGTGGGGACGAGACAGAAAGTCACAGAGAGAGAAAGACACAGAAAGTGAGAGATATTAGAGAGATTTACAACCCGATAGTGAAAAATTATGAAAAGACACTTAGCAGTGCGCAAAAACGGAGGAAGAAGGAGGAAAATAAGAAATTAATAAATAAACTCCCTGAATTAACTTAATTTTTCACCTCCCCACTGCGCCTCCTGGTGATACTGCTGTTACAGCGTTAGTGCTGCTAGTGCTACAAACGTTGGTGGTGCCTGTAGTAACATTAAAATAGTGTAGTACTACCAGTAGTAACCAGTAGTACTAGTCCTAGGCAGGCACACAAATCACGTATAAAGACTGAAGCTAAAAAGCACAAAAAGCTCAAACAAACAAAACAAATAAAAAGAAATAAAGACAAAAAAACACAGCAAAATCACAGCCATTCAAGAGAGGGTGAGAGAGAAAGACAAAGTACCCAGTAAAATATATTTTACAATAGATTTAGTTTTTCACGCCATTGTGTTTCAATTGTTGACCTCTACCATTATTATTTTCTCCCTTTTAGAATACCAGACAGTCCAGACAACCATTTAAGGGAGCGAGGGAGACAGAAACAATAGGTTACAAAATATATTGTACAATACAGTAGGTAGTGTTGTTTTATTTTATTTTTTGTCATTGCTTCCATTATTGACCTGTATCCTTCTTTTTCCATTGTACTAAACTGCTCAAAAAAAGTTCAGAAACTTAACTTCGGCCAATTATATCTCCCCTTTAATAATACCAATTGGTATTGTGTTTTATATCATTTCTATCGTTGATTAGTCACCTTTACAAGGAGGTACAGCTTGTAAGGATCGGGCATTCGTGGAATGGGCAACACAGCTAAACGTGTGGGTAGCGCCTCCAGAAAATGTGCCAAAATCACCCAATACTGTATGCTTCTGTTGGTAATCACTCTTGTTTTGAGCAACCTGCCAGCACACACCTGCTGAGAGGTGTGTGCCAGTAGTCACAGGTGTGTGACTGCCTCACAGGTGAGTGACTGGCACCTGAACATGGGTTCTGCAACTTTGTTGAGTTGGAGTATGTATGCTCCAAGCAGCAACACTGCCCCCATGGAAAGATGGCACGTTTGTCCCTTCAGGATAAGGCCCGTGCAATAGGGCAAGTGAAGCTGATGTTCTGTTACGCAGATAACGCATTATTTGATGTCAGCCCTGCTACCATTTGCAGCCAGGTGTGTGCCAGTCACAGGTGTGACTGGCACCTGAGCATGGGTCCTGCAACTTTGACGTCTGTCTTTGGTTCCGTTGTGCAAATCTGGCCTGTAAATCTATGGTTCCTCAGTTAAGCAAGGGGTCTTGGGTTGTTGTCTTCCTTGTTGACTTCACCAGTCTCACAGAACTTGGTCCTAAGTTTGCAAATGGTACCTGGGCTGCCACCAAATAATGCTGTCACTCTGATTCACTTGCCCTATTGCACAGGCCTCATCCTGAAGGGACAAACGTGGCATCTTTCCATGGGGGCAGTGTTGCTGCTTGGAGCATACACACTCCAACTCAACAAAGTTGCAAAACCCATGTTCAGGTGCCAGTCACTCACCTGTGAGACAGTCACACACCTGTGACTACTGGCACACACCTCTCAGCAGGTGTGTGCTGGCAGGTTGCTCAAAACAAGAGCGATTACCAACAGAAGCATCCGATCTGCGTCTATCTGTCTATCTATCTATCTATCTATCTATCTATCTATCTATCTATCTATCTATCTATCTATCTATCTATCTATCTATCTACTGTATCTATCTATCTATATATCTATCTGTCTATCTATCTATATTTCTGTATGTATAAGATAAGATTCAAGGGTGTTTATATTACATGCACAGGAGGTATCACATTTCAGAAAGCTTCCTCCAAGCTTCGATCCTCAACAGTGTGGATAAAAATCAAACGAAATCAGACACGATGAATGCAAGAAAAAATAGGAAATAGAGCCTCAACAAAATGCCGTAGAATGGAAAATGTAAAATACATGCGCCTGCATAACCAGCACCAAAAAAGACAAATTTGTTTTCCAATCTCACACAGAACAGCCATGCATCGGTGTCAGTGTTTAGCTGTAAGAGGAGATGGCTACATATACCGTAGAGATGTTTATTGACCCGGCATGTTCATGTGCTATCAGTGTATCTCATGAATTTTAATTTGTAGGACATGCTCCTGTGCACACATACCCTACACCCCTCACCTACACTTGATGAGCCGCACTGCACTCCCAGCAACCTTTACCTACGTTTGATAAGCTGGAGTGCCCTTATACACACACACACACACACACACACACACGCACACGCACACGCACACGCACACGCGCGCACACACACACACACACACACACACACACACACACACACGCTCATGTTTGTACTACTATAGTTGTAAGGACTTCAACATTTTAGGACGGTTGAGCTTGTAGATTGGCTATTTCTTTGCATGACACCGGCGCTCAACTACATATAAATAAGGCAATAAATATCTAAATGTCTAATCCTACCCCCCTACCAGAATCTTCTTTTCCTAATTCTAAGCCAAAAAAAATCTTTATAACCATAAAAACATCACAAAATGTCTATTAACTCTACAATACTTGTGGGGCTAAATTTAGCCATCACAAGCATAGTAATAAAAGCACACACACACACACACACACACACACACACACACACACCACACACGCACACGCACACGCACACCACACACACACACACACACACACACACACACACACACACACACACACACACACACACACACACACACACACACACACACACACACACACACACACACACACACACACACACACACACACACAGTAGCTTCTTTAGCGGGTGTGATGTGTGGCTGCTGATGTGCCGCCTGCAGGTTGACTGCCTGGCAGACTCACAGCGGCCCCAGGGCTCGTTGTAGGTGAAGCTGCTATCTCTGCCCAGCATGGGGTCCCAGTCAGGGGCCAGCGGTCTACAGCGCTGCTCAGCATGCTCTCTGTAAATAAAAGATTCCTCCTGTCGGGTCCCCTAAGTTTCAGTACCTCGCGGGGCTGGGAGAGGGGAAGGGAAGTGGGCCAGTGAGCCTCTGTGTGCGAGGAAGAGACACACACACACACACACACACACACACACACACACACACACACACACACACACACACACACACACACACACACACACAGAGGGAAGGAGGGAGGGGGGAGAGAGAGAGAGAGAGAGAGAGAGAGAGAGAGAGACAGAGAGAGAGAGAGAGAGAGAGAGAGAGAGAGAGAGAGAGAGAGAGAGAGAGAGAGAGAGAGAGAGAGAGAGAGAGAGGGAGAGAGGAAAAGGAGAGGAAAAGGAGAGACAGTGTGGGTGTGCGTGTCTGAGAGACAGGTTGAGAGTGAACGTGTGATCGAATGTGTTGTAGCGATAAAAGAGAGAGAGAAAGAGAGAGGGAGAAGTGAGAGGTTGTTTTTAGGAGTTGGAGGAGGAGTGTGATTCTGGCCTTTAGAGACATGCTATTCTGCCCAGAGATCATCACTATGCTGTTTGTGTGTGTGCTATGCTGTTTGTGTGTGTGTGTGTGATCTTATGGTCTCTGGCACACACACACACACACACACACACACACACACACACACACACACACACACACACACACACACACACACACACACACACACACACACACACACACACACACACACACACACACACACGGTAAACACTGCAAACGGACAACAAAAATTCTCGGGATCTTTGACCCCTCACAAACGCTTCATGAAGACGTGCCGAGAAAGAACCACAGCGTTAACCTTAAACTCTGCCTTTGTCCTGGAGGTACCCTCAGGAACGGGAGATCAGAGGTGCTGTATATATTTGTTGTGTGTTGTACGGTACAGTTTATGTGTGTCGGTGCGTGTAAGAGAGAGCATTAAAGAGTCATACAGTACAGAGAGTAGGTTGGCTGCTATAAAAGTGCTACAAGGGAGGGAGATGCGTGCCCGCCCGCTAGCAAACGTGAAGCTGATACAATATGTATGAATGAACGCACGCTCGAGAGCGGCAGCCCCAAATGTATTCTGTGTCTGCGTTACCATGGCGACAGGGCAGAGTCGGCGTCACCCCCGGGTATGATGTTAGGTGGACGACGTCCACGGATATTCCAGTGTAAAAAAGGTCAAATTGCATCTTTATTTCAACAGCCACGGCTGTGGAAATGGGAGATGTGCTAGCTAATGCAAATATTCAAATGCCTCTCGGGAATGACGAAAGCATTCAAAAACACAACTTACTTCGGGGGTTAAAACTTTGGGCGCCCGTCCAACACTGAATATCCATCACTTTGCAAAGTGTCGGGTTGTTGTGACTTTGTCATTTGGGGTCACGGGGGATGGCAATTGCATTTAACCTCAAATTCCGATCTTTTATGCACATTTTCCCCAACTCTGAATTGTTTTCATTTTTTTATTTATCTGATTTCAGATCGATGCCGAGTGCATCTCAATCCACACCCGTCCATCTACATGTGACGTGACGTTTATGACGTTTATGATTTTACTTAGTAAACTTGACTTCTTTG
Source organism: Gymnoscopelus microlampas (assembly GCF_963454915.1). Classification (NCBI taxonomy): domain Eukaryota; kingdom Metazoa; phylum Chordata; class Actinopteri; order Myctophiformes; family Myctophidae; genus Gymnoscopelus; species Gymnoscopelus microlampas. Next base: position 12,098,147 of record NC_139961.1, on the reverse strand, counting down.
ACTTCTTTTTTTCCCTCTACACCAAAATTAGCACTGCGACACGTTGTAAGCTTGTAGATCAGCTACTGTATTTTTTCCGTAGTAACTCTGAGGACCCCTAAGGGTCCTGGAACCCCTGTTGAAGACCCCTGCTATAGAGTCTATAAACCGTAATGGTTCAACCTATAAGAAGCCAACACCAGACCCTCTGGTTTTTAATATTATTAAGGCAAGATTGTTTCCACTCAATTGATCTCTTTTAGGAATTTCACTGCCGTTTTTGAGGATTGTCAGTCTGGCTTACAAGCTTTCAGAGGCAACACAGAGGCAATGCTATTAACCACATGAACCCTAGTGTCCCTATTTGGGACACGTCACAATAGGTGAACATTGAGCAAAAATAGGTGAACATTTTGTGAAAATAGCAGATCTACAAGCTCACAGGGCTTCACAATTCGATGTGTTGTGAGCTTGCTGATCAGCTATTTTCGACTAAGAGATTTTGTGTAGAGGGAAAAAATCACACCCTGTGTGAAGGAAGCGGTGCCTTTGGGGCGGGGCTTAACTAATTTCAGTTCGTCCCTATTGGTGGTCTGAGTCCACTTACCAAAATTCTACTTGGTAGCATGCTGCAAACTGTAATAATGTCTGTTTAAAGCCCAGCCAATGGGCAGACAGAGGGGGTGGGGCTTAAGTAATTACAGTTCGTCCCTATTGGTGGTCTAAGTCCACATACCAAATTTGGACTTGGTGGCATGCTGCAAACTGGACTTACGGCTGTTTAAAGCCCAGCCAATAGGAAGACAGAGGGGGCGGGGCTTAATTAATTTCAGTTCGTCCCTATTGGTGGTTTTAGTCCATGTACAAAATCTGTACTCCGTAGCATGCAACTGGAGTTATAGCTGTTTAAATGCCGTGCTCATACGCCGTGCTCATACGCCGTGCTCATACGGACGTCAAGTGTGTGTGTGTGTGTGTGTGTGTGTGTGTGTGTGTGTGTGTGTGTGTGTGTGTGTGTGTGTGTGTGCGTGAACTGGAGTTATAGCTGTTTAAATGCCGTGCTCATACGCCGTGCTCATACGGACAAAACATACGGACGGACGGACAGAGTCAAATGTAGAGCGGTTGGCACCGGTAAAAATAGGAGAGGACCTAGTATAGACCCCCGGGGTACCCCGGTCAACAAATGATATCGGGTTTAAGTGGTTAAAGTTCACCAATGATCTATTGTTTGCCACTGATTCATGTCCAATAATGTTCATAGCCCGTGATCTGGACGTGATTATTGACAACCACCTCTCCTTCGATGGTTGCTTGCTATTCTTCACTGGTTGCCTGCATGTGAGTTCCAGAATTGAATTTAAGATTTGAATAATGACTTTTTAAAGCCTTACAAAGCCAGGCTCCTGGTTACATTTTAGATATGCTTGTCCCGTAGGAGCTTGAGTGAAGCTCCTCAGATCCTCAGATAGGGCCCTTTTAGTTGTTCCAAAAACTCATTACCTGGGGCAATTGCGGCTTTTGAAGCCCAGCCACCAAAGCTTTTGGAACGCCGTATGTGCAGCTAGCAAAGTCGGTGTTATCTTTTACGAAAGACCTTTTCATAGGGTTTCATTTATTTTATCTTCTTATAGCCAACTTGGTGACATAACCCCCCGGAGTGCTCTGTACAAAACAGGAAAGGTTAAGCAGAGTGGACTGACAGGCCCCAGCTCCAGGTGGATGCCTGGACCAGTCCCTTGCTGTTACTTTAATGAGAGCCTTTCACATGACTTCTCACTCCCAGCCTTGTCCTTGACTTGAGCAGTCAGAGATGGAGAGCCACAAGGAAAAGTTTGATAGAGAGAGAGAGAGAGAGAGAGAGAGAGAGAGAGAGAGAGAGAGAGAGAGAGAGAGAGAGAGAGAGAGAGAGGCAAAGGCAGAGGCAGAGGCAGAGGCAGAGGCAGAGGCAGAGGCAGAGACAGACACAGACAGACAGACAGACAGACAGACAGACAGACAGACAGACAGACAGACAGACAGACAGACAGACAGACAGACAGACAGACAGGCAGAAGGGAGAGAAAGATTGCATAAAAAGAGCAATAGAAATCGAGGGGAAGACTCGACGGAAGGAATCAAAGATAAAGAGCCAGTGCAATTAAAAGGGTGTGTGTGTACAGGCATCCCTACAGTATGTGTGTGTGTGTGTGTGTGTGTGTGTGTGTGTGTGTGTGTGTGTGTGTGTGTGTGTGTGTGTGTGTGTGTGTGTGTGTGTGTGTCTGTGTGTGTGTGTGTGTGTGTGTGTGTGTGTGTGTGTGTGTGTGTGTGTGTGTGTGTGTGTGTGTGTGCGCGCATGTACTGTAATATCTATTTCTCCATGTGGGTCTGTCTGCATGCGTGTATGCATCAGTGTCAGAGTTGACAGTGATACAGCACCAGTCTCACTGCTTGTGATGGCTGTCAGAGGCTAGAGCCATCTGTGGAATTAGCTGCTGGACCAGAACCCCGTCTCCCCCTGGGACTGATCGATCCATACTGCCAGCTGGGATGACGCCCCTGTCACAGATATCAGTGTGTGTGTGTGCAAGCCCAGGAAGGTGTGTGGGTGTGTGCTCGATACGGGAGGCATGTACTGTACTGTACTGTATGTGGGGATGGGGTGGTGGTGGTGCTGTGAATGTCTGGTGGAGGATTGAGTTTGTCGTTTTTTCCTTTCCTTTTTTGGCCTGAATATGTCGTTGATGTCGGGCAGAAACCTCATATCTCCATATTTCAGCCTTTTATGTTTTATCGTAAGTTAATGCCTTCCTGTGTCATAATACAGAGTCACGCTAAAGTAGTGAGATGCGACGCGCTTGTGAGCTTGCAGATCGGATTTTCTTTTTCTATTTTAGAATTTTGTTTTGTTTTGTGAAAGTCGTTAAGTCTGTCTGTGGGTTTATAAATATTGAACAAATGTATTTGTTAAAAAGTATTAACAAGAACAAAATTCGTCACACATTCGTCCTTCAGTTTTACACTGATAAAAGAGTTTGAATAAAAATGGTCAAAGTGCACTATACAGTAGTTTAGTAGTTAATACGATTTACATTGCACATTTGCATTTTACAATTTGCATTTGACATTTTAGCTATTTAACCGGTGCTCCTATCCAGAGTCTGAGGCTTGTACGCAATGGCACCGTACAACGAAGCATCACATTACAAGCAACCGCAGCAGAAGTTAAGCAGTACAAAGTATGACGTGTAACAACCTGGAGCTTGTGCGTGCCTCAAAGAGAGGACTGTCAGTGACTCTTGTTGCAAAGACACATTCATAGCTCCAAACATGTTGGCCTACTTGTTTTGTGTCACCACATTAAATCCTCCACACGGGTATCACATCACAGTATACAATACAGACAACTAAAGCAGGGCACAGTACACTCTGGAGAGTGATGCACTATATTCTATAGTTCATCAGACAACACAAACACAAAACATCCCATAAACACAAATGTAAACACGCCAGGCTGCCTGTAAGGGATCGAGTCGTCATCAACAATGGTTAACATTGCCAATCGCAAACAGATGAGCACAATCATTTCTCGGTACAATTAGGACATCTAATGCGAGGGTCACGCATCAACAACCTAGCCTATGGACAACACACATGCATGAGCATTATGTTAAAGTGAATGAAGTTTATGATATTGCGTCGCCACGCCACGCTTCGATGGTGATGGGAAGAATAGCATTCATCTTCAGCAGACTCGACTACTGTAACGCCATTTCTTTACAGGTCTCCGTAACAAATCGATGAGAATTATGACCGCAGTACAGTAGATTCAGAAAGCTGCATGCTTGAGTCCATACAGTGCAAGGCGGTTGATAATATCACTCCAGTTCTTAGATCTCTACACTGGCTCCCTGTCTGTCAAAGAATTGATTTCAAAATAATATTGTTGGTTTATAAAGCATCGAATGGTTTTAGGGCCAAAACACATTTCTTATATCATTAACCATCCAGACCTCTCAGGTCGCCTGGGACAGGTCTGCTTTCTGTCCCCAGAATCAGAATTAAATGCAGAGAAGCAGTGCTCAGTTTTTAGTGTTTAGTCAAACATTAGCTGCACACACACGCACATGCACACGTACGCCGCACACACGCACACGCACACGCACACGCACACGCACACGCACACACACACACACACACACACACACACGCACACACACACACGCACACACACACACACACAAACACACACACAAACAGGGGTGAAAACCTAATCTCTGTCTCCCGGCCTTCTGTCCAGGCCCAGATAAAAAATATAAATTTCATTATTGTCAAAACATCATGCTTTTAGGGGAGCTCATGCCTTATTAAGAAGAGCCAAGCTTCCCCTGGAATTTCTATTTTTAATTCATTTTAAATCAAGACAAGGGTAAGTTAGAGCGAATTGATAATTAAAGTATAAAGGGTTCCATCCATCTCCTTCAATCAGCAGCCGGCAAAGGGAAAACACTTTCAAGCTCTTGCTATTTGCATTAAATCTCCTCTATCTCTGCGTCCTCATTCCACTCACTTTCCATCTGTCACCTTTCCCCCTTTGATGTCTTGGGGAGAATATCTGCCACTTTCATCCCGTCGGTGACGTTCTCTGAAAGAAAAACATCAGAGCCGCATCATTCTGCACCGCACAGTCCTTGTGAGACATTTCCTTTTCTCCGCGGTCACAGTTGTCGTCCCGAAACGCAATTACTGATCAAACCGTAGCCACAGTTCATAGATAGTCTCTCTTTAGGCCATCACCGCCTTTGTGCTTTGTGTACCTGGAAAGAGAACAGAGCACTCCGAAAAGTCTACTGTCGTTTTAACTCCAAATACTGTCAAGGTGCTCTTGAATGGGCGGTGCATATGGTTTATTATGAAAAACAGCCTTCAATAGTTAGGGGGGTAGGGGGGACATCTAAGTATATCATTGCCATGCACTCTCGAGAGGAAAAGTATTAACATATAGTAAAAATCTAAGCCTTTAAGCTTAGACTGCGATTTTTTGGGGCCATGGGGAATGAGGGTTTCAATTCCAGCCAGCGGCGGGTTCCAGAGGCTGGTGTGTTAACACTTGATCTCAATGATGGTCAGACATTTGTTATCAGCAGGAGAGTCTGGCTCCCACTGCCTAAAAGAGCGGTAACTCTGATCTGATCACCTCCTGCAATCTCCACAAATGGCAATCTGTGACCATTAACCCATTCGAACCGGGAACGCATCTGTGTGTCATTTTTGAGTGGTGCCGAAGGCAACCACTCCTATATCTGGCTTTGTCCGTATGTATGTATGTATGTATGTATGTATGTATGTATGTATGTATGTATGTATGTATGTATGTATGTCCACAAACATTGATGACAACATCAATACGGGGGTCAATACGGGGCTCATCAAAGGCACCACTCACTTCACACAGGGTGTGATTTTTAGATTTCTGTTCCGCGCTATGAGCTTGTATATCGGCTATTTTTGAAAAATCTTGAAAATTCGCAGCAAAATCTTGGATTATATATTTTTTAAGGCGAACATTTGTAAAATATTTAGTTCCAGGAACCCCCAGAAGCAAAGATTTGAGTTACAAATGTCCGCCAAAAAAAAAGAAAAGAATTCAAATATTTGCACAAGTTTTCATGATTTTTCAAAAATAGCAGATCTACAAGCTCATAGCGCGGCACGTGGTGCCACGCTATGAGCTTGTATATTTGCTATTTTTGAAAAGCCCAACGAAATCAAAAAATTACACACAGATGCGTTCCCGGTCTTAAAGACTTAACAGCTTCGCATTGTCTGTGCAGACAAATTTCACTAGGAGTGAATTAGGTCTCAGGGATTCTAAAGTGTTATATGGTGAGAGAGGATGGTAGCATACATTCTACGCTGTCCACAGCATCCCCTTTATAGCTGCAATTAGATTACATAATATTCACATAAAATGATGTAACATCATGGCTTATGGTAGGAGGTGAACTATGCATTTCACAAAGATAAGCCAATTTAGAACGTTGCACTAAAACCAGACTCTTTGGATTATGTATTTCCCGTAGCAAGTTTCCCTTACGGTACACTAATGAATTTGAATTAAACTCGTCGTTATTACTAGCAGCCCCATTGTGAACCCATCACGATGTCCTTGACTGTTGGGACACATATTGGGCTATTTGTAATAGAATACTTTTAGGGCATTTCTGATTAATTTAACTAGGGCAGTGGAGAGAGAGAGAAAACGAGGGAAGAAGCTGCGATTAGAGAGGAAATTCAAATCAGTTCCTTCTGCCAAATTCTCCCTCCCAGGACACTGCAATTACTGTAGATGGCAAGTAAATTAACTCACAGACCCGGGGGACTGTATTTCTTTCTTTCTTTTATTTCTTCCCCCCACAAAGATTACCTGTGTCAGCTTGAGAACACTGGTCTCTCGCACTCTGGCCTGCATTGGGATCCACCCCCCCCCCCCCTGCCCAGACTCATTCCATTCCAGAATGCCATTCTCCAGTGTCTCTGACTTCCTGAATGTCATAGGCAGTGGTCAATGCCGTTTCTTGTGTGTACTTTGGATCAGATCGTCTTCCAGCGGTGGATAGTAAATAAGTATTCTTTACTCAAGTACTGTACTTAAGTACAATTTTGAGGTATTTTTTACTTTACTCCAATTCTCTGTACTTCTACTCCACTACATCCAATGCAAATATTGTACTTTTACTCCACTACAATTATTTGAAAACTTTAGTTACTAGTTACTTTGTAGATTTCAATTATTATTACAAAACATACATTACCCATTTCGGCCATTTGAAAATAGCCGATCTACAAGCTCACAATGCGTACAACACATTGTGAGCTTGTAGATCTGCTATTACAAAAGATTTTTCATATATTTTGTACATTATAAACTTGTGAAATGGGATATTCTGCATAATGAGTACACTTTCATTTTGAATTCCGGACTTTTACTTCGAACAGAGTATTGCAGTATTGATACTTTTACTTAAGTAAAAAATGTGAGTACTTTTTCCACCACGTCTTCTCATATCGCCAAGTGCGATGGATGAGGACTTCAATTTCGGTGACAGGACAAGATGGAGAAATAATGTCTGGCTCATTTTTCCAAAGCTCACGCACACACCCATTTGAGCTAGTGTTTCTTGGCTGGTTTACGGTTGCGTCGGGTCGGTGTTTCTGAGGACAGAGTGCAAATCGAGGACGGCGCGCTTCAACCATTTGGCACAGGTGTGACAAAATGGCCACTGTCTCGCTGACTCACCAACAACTCATTAGCAACAGTCATTTTCCTAATGGTTGTGCAGTATATCTGTCGTTCAAACATCCAGCATGGAGACATTATGGAAAAGAGCTGTTCCAGTGATATTAACCCATTAAAGGGGAAATCCACCCATTTAATGATGACTCATCATGTTGTAATTTGCAATGTTAAACCCACAATCAATCCTCCAGTTCAAGGCAACACAGAAAGGGGGGAACTTTTTTCTTATTTCCACACAACTCCTTTATGCTATATTAATGACATAGTTAAATATTGAAAATGGGTGGATTTCCCCTTTAAGACCTGCCTGAGGCCGAATCGCGATTCTACAAATGCCTTCTGAATCAGTAGTTCTTGCACTTTTTCGTCCCAAGGCCATCCAAATTGATATATATTTGGCCACGGACCCCCCCCTCCCCTTTCTGAAAATCTTTTGTGCCAGGGACCCCCAGAAGAGAACATTTGTGTTCAAAAATGTTTTTAAATTATTCAAACACTTTCAAGAATAAAACAATTATAATTGAGAACCACTGTTCTAAATCCTTAGAGTTTTCTGAAAAACGTATGTTGCTACAGTATATAGAGCTAAAATGACACAGATACTTTTCCGGTTTTAATGGGTTAAGATTAAAAAAAAAGAAGTAAAAACTTTAATCAAATCTAAGATTTTCAAATTGATTAGCAAACTTTACGATTCAATTTGAAATGAGTGATCAGTGGTCTAGGATCAACATAATGTAGGACCTAAAATCTGGCATCAGTTGAGCACTAATTGTTTAGGATAACAGCCCAATAAGATTGAACAATTCTAGAAACCCCAGGCAGTCGGAGGTGGCTGGCTGCATCACTCAGAACCCCCGGTTATGAATTATGTATGCATTTGGGGAGGAGAGCATGTTGGGTGTTCTCGCTTACTGTCACATTTTACTGCTGGGAGTTAAGAGCTCTGCAATCTCTTTAAACTTGATGCCGCTACCATGGAGGTTTGCATCATGGGACTGCCGTGGCGTTTTAGTGTCTGAAAATACTTTATTGGCTATGTATGCTGCGAGACCTACTTGGGCGTGATTTATCTTCTCAGGGCAAGGTTTACGTTTATGGTTAGCTGAGCGAGCGAGCGCGAGAGAGAGAGAGAGAGAGAGAGAGAGAGAGAGAGAGAGAGAGAGAGAGAGAGAGAGAGAGAGAGCGAGAGAGAAGGCAGTGCGAAGACAGTGCGAATGACAAAGAAAAATGTTACAAGCGATTCCTAGATACAACTGGGAAACTCTTCATTTTATTAATGTGATCATTCACTGAGACAATATCCAACAATAACACAATAACACAGCTGCCGTGCATCAGCCATGTTACAGTATGCCCCTGTGGTATACGGTATGATAGAGTCAGTATAATCTCCAACCAGGGTTACAGAGTCATCTCTCTTTGATCCATCAGTGGTATATGGAGAAAGTGAGTGACGTGAGCTAACATACGCTCAATATCTCCTGTTGCATGTAATCCTCTCATCTTTTCATGTCTGCGCGTGCAGCGGTCTCGTGAGAATCACGTATGTCGGCTTTGGGTGGGTGGGGGGGTTGGGATCGTATCTATTGTGCCGCATCACAACTGTGCTAATCCATACACGTACAAACGCACGTTTGATGCCCACACACACAAGTACGTATAACTCAGGCTTTAGTCCATGCAGCAGGATAATAGCATCTTGATTCCAAGACAGCAGTGAGATAAGACACGCTTTGAAAAGAACATTTACTTTTACAAAGAGACATGTTTGAAGCTTATGAAGAAAGATCAAAGTAAAGGGATTAGGCATGCAAATGTTAATTTCGTCTGTAGACAATGATATGAGAATATTTTGGGTTTGTAATGTAAGACATAGTCTAGCTTTATAGAGTCTCGCACTGTGTTCTCTAAATTTGCAGCCAATTTGAAAAAGGAACAGAGAGATAATTCTGTTAGTGAGATGGAGATAGTCTATTTCATTAGATTACATTACAACATTGATTTTATGAAGGTATGATGTATTTATTATTAAGTATTGTTAGGGATGAAAGGGATGCAAGGGATGTGACTCGCCCGGCTACTCTCTCGGTTGACAAAATACCACAAAGTAACAAATATTTACCCAGTTTTATAATGATAAAATAAAGCTATATGTGCATGGCTTCTGTAAGGACCTTCCTCAATGCATCGCCTGTGTTTTGGCCAGAGATTAACTGTGTTTAAATAAACTGTGTTTACATAATCCACATGGAGTATAATAGGTTAACCATGATGCACTAAAGTATTTACATTTCTACAGAATGCTAGAGAGAATGTTAGATTTAGAATGTTAGATTTAATTTACTGAATTTGTAAAAGGAGCCAATTCTGTGCATGGCCCTCAACCCATTAGTTCCTAAAACGGTTCCGACAGCAATAACTCAATAGAAGGTAACTGCATCATTCATCAATCCATTTCTAAATCCCTTTTCAATATAAGTTAGCAAGCTGTGAGCAAAATAAACTAATCACAGAAGTCTCACTGGAGAAACGTTATTTTCCTCGAGCACCTGGTTATAGAGCCAAACTTAGACTTTTCACTAAAGTGCATCATAATAAAATATGGCCAGGCAGACACTCAAGCAAGGAATCCAGCCATCATTAGAAAACATTACCACCACCCTCCACTGTTTGATGTGGATGAATGTCTGTACCAACGTCACCTACAGTAAACAACCAAACCTTCAGGAACACCAGTGTTCTACTGCAGATATGACAGATTGTAGTGGTACAAACAGCGGTGCAGCCTGTCAGAATGCACTACCTCAATGTAATAGCTTACATAATATAACGAGCCGGAGCTTTCCTGGACTCGCTAATGGCAAGAGATTAGATTCTGCTTAGAGTAAGCAGTTAGCCTTCTGATTAGGAGCAGCCAGTATCAAGCACAGCAAACACTTCAGGAACTGGGAATATCTTTTTCATATAGTCATTATCACCGACGACCACGACACAAGTGCTCTCTTGTAAGAATCCCTCCTGGTTTCTAAAGTGTATGAAGTACCAACAGGTTTTAAATGCCTCAATCTAATTCTAATCCGGTTCATTTCATTTCATTCAAGTTGTCGCAGTTGATAAGGGGTACCTCAAGGAAGGGGGACCCAAACGTAATACCAAGGGGAGCACGCAAGGATAAGATAATAAGATAATAAGATGGAAGACCAAAAGGTTTCCCAATGATTAATTCTATTGTAATTCTTTGAATCACAAGGTAAGTCACACACATGATAATAGCGAGAACAAATGACAGAAATTGTAGACAAACTGACAAAGGAGGGACTTTTAGCTCAGTCTGAGCTCTGAGGCGACTGTTTGACTAGTTTATTTTATTTTTTTATAATCACTGTTTGTAATGAACCTTTTTTCTAATCTGTCTGCTTTAATTAATTGCTACTGTTAATGTGTTTTGCTCTATTAATGTGTTCTCTGATTTTAGTATTTCTGGCTATTCAATTATGTCTAGTTCTACCTCTTCCTGAACTCCGTGATGTGTCCTTGATGTTGTTATTTCCTTTGATTGGAAAGCACTTTGGATCTAGCCTGGCTCCAGCCCTCAACTCCTGTTGTTTTTAACTGTGCTACTGTATATAAATAAAGGTGACTTGACTTGACTAGTTGCGTCATCCTTAACAGCTGTATTGCCAGAGGTTCACACTTCCCTTTAATGGCCTTATTTCTGTTTGGCAGCCTACTAATACACAACTTCAGCTAATACACATGGGAGTAACTCCAGTGTTGTGTTCACATACAGCAAGTACAGTATGTCCTGGAAAGCTTTGAGTTGAGAAAATAACAATAGGAACTTTTCACCCCAACAAAACTGCAATCACGTGCTTGTTTCACTCTTTTATGACCTTGGTCATGTTGCTGAAGTCTAGGCGAGGCGTTCCCAAACATGTCCATGCCAAAGGACTGTCAAATAGCTCTAGTCTCTGACTGCTGCCCCCCTATTGTGAAGTGGCTTTAAAACAAAAAAACTAAAATACAGAAAACAGCAATGAATATTAATTGCATTTGAATTGAAATAGCTTTTTGTTATGATTTTTTTTCCTCTCTTTCAATTGCCCCCTTTCACAGCCCCCCCACTTTCAAAACCTGTGGCCTAGGCTGTATAGGCTGAATTCCAATTAGATTTTGCAGTTTCAAAAGTGGTTCCAATTTTTCCACTCAGTTTCTAAAAGAGAGTACAGTCTCTGAAAGCACAAGGTGTTCGCAAAGCCGTGGGCCACGTCGGCGCCAAAACAAGCCGCGGGCTGTTTGTGTCTCGTTTCCATCACGACGGCCTGGTTTTCGCTCCTTGCTGCAGGGAGACACACCTTAAGGGCTGATTTCCTACTTCATTAAATGGCCTGCATCGCGCGACGAAAACAACGTTCTCAACTGAAAAAACAAGAATGTGTCGTTTTTCTCGTACAACACCGTCGATCACCGACGTAGGAAATTAGCCTTCGGTGTCAGGTTGTGTTATGGGTTACCACTCCAAGGCTCCCAGCATGTCACACGCACACCTGCCGGACAGCATCTAACCCATTAAGACCGGGAACACATCTGTGTCATTTTTAGTTTTTCTTTGGCTATTCAAAAATAGCAGATATACAAGCTCATGAGTTTGCAGATCTGCTATTTTTTGCAAATCTTGATTTTTTTTTGCAAATCTTTGAATATATATTTTTTAAAGCCAACATTTGTAACTCATGAATCTTTGCTTCTGGGGTCCTATCCCTGGAACAAAACATTTTGAGATGGGGGTCCGCGGCCAAATATGTATACTATAATAAAAGTATAAAAGTATATAATGTATACTTTTTTTTCTTTCTAAATCCTAACAGTGTTGCTAGATCAGTGGTGCTCCAATTTTTCCATGTCCAAAATTATACGTATTTGGCCACGGACCCCCATCTCAAAATATGGTGTTCCAGGGACCCCCAGAAGCACAGATCGGAGTTAAAAATGTTCGCTTTAAACACTTTTTCCCCCAGATTTTCTCCCAAAAATAGCAGATCTACGAGCTCATTCTTGCATAGCGTGGCACTCGGTGCCACGCTATGCGTTTGTATATGTGCTATTTTTGCCAGACCCAGAGGGTCGGCCTACATGAGGCTTTGTCTGTCCCTCTTTCGTCCCTTTTTTGTCCCTTTTTTGTCCCTCTTTTCCTCTGCACACACGTCTAGTTTTTAATAGCCAAATAAATCTAAAATAACGACGCAAGATGCTTTCCCGGTCTAAAGGGGTTAAGACGTGGTGTGATAAACGTTTGCTGCAGTCTGGTTCTCTGTTCTCTAACAGTCCCGTGTTCTCTCTTTCTCTCTGTTATACTCTCTCGATTAAATATGACCATGTCCCCCTCCCCCCGCAGTTTGTGAATTCTCCCTCTCTTCTTTTACCACCATCCGTGTAGGCTATAATTCACGCGTGAAATCCTCCCTCCAATGCCCCTCTCCAGTCTCCCGCATCTGATAAAGCCCCCCCATGAAGAATTCATAAAACGTGAAGGGGAGGAGGAAGCTTTTACTTGTTAATTAACTCAGGAGGCTAAGTGAAAAACACCGAACGGCAAAGTAATTGGACAAATGGACTGAACTAATTCATAATTCATGAGGATATCCATAACATTTATACTAGTTTAAGTCATGTAGCTACTATTCATTAAGTAATATTTTATATACATTATTGTTGCATGTCCCCTGACCAATTAAGCTCAGTGATAGCAGTCTTATGTCTATAGACACAGTGTTTTGAATGAATCTGACCTTAATAAAACTGCTAATTTAACTATACTCCCTCTAGTTATACACTGACGTGTCGTTTGCTTTTCACAGATGCAAATGTAGAGTACTGTAGCACTTTTCCATAATGCATTATTAATATAATTACTGACATTCCCTGTCAGAAGAATCGCATATATATTATGCCTTGCTAATTTGCATTGACCCTATTTTTCATCGTAATTAATTAGCAATCAGGTGTCATATAGCACACTGGGGCACCTTCACAAACGCGCACGCACACACGCGCACACGCGCACACATACCGAATGACACCATGCTTTATCTCTTTATTGTTCAGAGATGATCTTCCTGGGCTATTAACATTTGGGTTGTTTTAAAGATGAACACATGATCACAATGCAAAACACATTATCCTGCAACCACAGTGGTAATTATGGTTTCTAATGTGGGAGCAATTAACAAGGGCCATCAAGCTGCTCAACTCTGTGCTATTAAAGTTAGATTTAATTACATGATAGGAGACAGTGGAGACATAGGCTGGAAGAGATGGGAGGATGAAACATGCGTGCCCAATCAAGTCTTCCGGTGTCGTGGACATTTCTCACTGTGCCTCATCTTCTTTTGACAGATTCTGTCCGACAAAATGGGACTCTGAGGGGATGTGTCAAGTTTGTTGAGTCATCTGCCATCTGGACATTCAAACAGCCGTGCAATTCAACAAGGAGTCTGTGACACAAGACATAAGAGGCCCCTATAGGAGCCGTGTCACCCAACCAGACCGAAGTGGTTTGAACTGGGGTCCGTCCGTCCGTCTGGACCAAACACTCACACGCTCATCCGCCCAGCCTACTGAGATGAGATGACGAATGTGTGAACTAGATACCATATCACACCGACTACACAGCTAGATCCTGTGGTTAAATGACTATACATATGTAATGATTAGATTTGACTGCCTATTGTATCCTTCAGTCTTTCATGGGAGTTTTTGTATCTACCTTCATGTACTCTATGTATCTTGCTGCTGTAACAAACAAATCCCCCTGTGCGGAATCAATGAAGTGCAATCTACTCTAATCTAATTAAACACACACGCACGCACGCACGCACGCACCCACGCACGCACGCACGCACGCTCGCTCGCTCGCTCGCTCGCTCGCTCACTCACTCACTCACTCACTCACTCACTCACTCACTCACTCACTCACTCACTCACTCACTCACTCACTCACTCACTCACTCACTCACTCACTCACTCAGACACTCGCACACGCGCGCACACACACACACACACACACACACACACACACACACACACACACACACACACACACACACACACACACACACACACACACTCTCACACACACACACACACACACACACACACACACACACACACACACACACACACACACACACACACACACACACACACACACACACACACACACACACACACACACACACACACACACACACACACAATCAGATGCAATGCTTGTGTTCTTCATTGTTCTGACTGACAAAACAGCAGTATCTACAGTATCTGCTATCAGTGCATCTCAAAGGTCAACAGGGCCAGCGACTACAGTAGGGCTTGTATTTCATATCAGCATTGCAAGACGGAGCGGAGCCATGTGAGCTACAGCTGCCTGGGGACAGATCTCTGTGAGGACTTAGGTTGCATGAACCCATTAGTGAGACCTGTCACGTATGGTTCATTATCGCCGCGGCATCGCTGTCAGAATGCTACTTTAAGAACGGTGGGCAGGCCATGAGCTCAAGGCTGCACTTAATCTAGGTAACAAGCACCAGCATTAGCCCAGTATGTCTACATGCACGCAATTAAATATTATTGTCCTTCATTCAGAATAAGATGGTTCCAGTTAAGCTGTTCACATGAAGTACTGTCATATCGTTGCTGCCTGTCAGAAACCAAACTTTTTTGTCTTTTTCGTAAATGAATTCACTCCGTCATAATACAGTGTCACACAAAAGTAGCAAAATTAACAAGAAGACTCTTGTTTGGATCAATCCGATAACAGTGACATTGTCTGCAGAGCATTTAAATATTACAGATTCATGCTATTTCACAAATAATAGGATCATGTGGTTAGCTCGGTTTGCCCTCTATTGCAACATTGCATTTGCAAGTAAAAGACAACACATTGTTTACAAGAGGAGCATCCTCTCTGTTGCCTGATTTGCTTACCAACTCATTGCATTAGCATCTTACAGCGTGATCTTAACTTTGGCTTATCATGACTCTACATGTACTCCTAATGAGATTTGCTCTGATGATTTTCACATCTGCCATCTTTGGACGTTGCCAGAAGCCTCGCCGTCACACAAAGAAGAGGAAAATCAAGGCCAAGATGTGAACTGAGGTGCCGTAATGAGCTCAATATCCTGGGAGGCGCTGCAGGAGGGCCAAATGCTCCCTCAGTAGCCTGCTGTGTAGTAATGGCTGGCGTACAGCATGTCAGTCTGTTTTACGCAGGAGCCTTAAACACACACAAACACTCGCACGCGCACGCACATGCACACGCACACGCACACGCACACGCACACGCACACGCACTCGCGCACACACACACACACACACACACACACACACACACACACACACACACACACACACACACACACACACACACACACACACACACACACACACACACACGCACGCACGCTTAACAGATGCGCCCATGAAAACAGATGCAGGCCAATGGATTGGCAAACATATAGTGTAAAATTTGAATAATACCTTTTTGTCCTACAAGGCTAATGGCCAATTATTTACAATGCTGTGCCAACTGCGACAATGGAAAGTATTGTATCAGGAATACCCGGCGGATTTGGTTGCTGTGTTGCTTCAACTTTTTGGTGCGACATTAAGAATTCCCCCAGTGGCTGTCGGGACACATGTCTCTTTACGAAAGAACCGATATACCGTGCAACACTGACTTTTGGTGCCACATTGTAAATATAATTTTGATTCATCTCCTAATTGGAGCGGGCATTCCACTCCTCCTGTTTAATATGTTGAAGTGTTTCCTCCAGCGTTGTTTCCTGAGAGGATGAAAATGTGCCTTTAACAGCTGTTTCTATGGCACTAAATCCCACCATTTAAACAGATGCTGTATGAAATTGTTCTAGGTGAAGTGGCCACCTTTACTTAAATAATCATTGGTAAAGTCCTTATGGTTGCAAATGCCTCTAAAGCGCAACTTAACGCCTGTTTTTGAACGACCCCCGTGTACGCTCTGCATCACTGAGGGATTTTCACTCGTGCAAGTCTGCAAGTCTTTGCCGTACAACTAGTGTCAAACCACTGAGGAGTCATTTATCTTTCTGAAGAGCCTGTCCAGGCACAGCTGTTTGTTCAAAATGGTCCGCAAAATGCCATCAGAAGTGCACATGCATCTGAGCAAAGGAACCAGAACTAAGGAGCCCAAGGTCTGATGGACTAAACTTTTTTTTACTGGATGATAAAATTTGGAAAATTAATGTATGAGCCATGCTAATTTCCCTTGTGTACAAAGTAAAATCCTGAATATTAATTTAACTAGAAAGCAGCGGTCTGTGGAGTGCATATCTCTGCCAGGCTGGCTGCCTAACCCAGGACTGTGTAAGTTGTGGCTTGCAGCCGTCAGGACCCGAGGTCTCCTGCGAGGAGAAATAGCTGTTATATTTTACGGTTAAACTTTTGCATTTGTGGCGCCCAGCCTTCTAGCCTGGCGGAGACAATGATGAAAACTTTCAAACTTAAACACTGGGTGGCTAAATACGATAACGTCTCTCATTCAAAACCAAGGCATTTACAGCAGCACATATTTCCAAGGCCTCCAAGCTACGGCTCAGCTCACTCTTTCAGGTGAAGTCACAGCTTTCCCAGGCATCTGCACGGCAACGAGTCAGAGGTTGAGGTGTGGGGAAACAAACAAGAGTGGAGAAAATGTTTGGAGGCTGTTTGGCTCATTAGCGACGGAGGTGGGCGCGAAGGATGTTCGACTCGCCTTTGAACACTCGTCTTTGAACACTGTTTCGACGTGATTCGGCGTATTACCCACATCAAAGGGAATATTTGAGGGGCCGGGAGATGCGCAATGCCACATCGGGGTGACAGAGCTGGCAATTCAGAGACGTCATCAAAGTGTTTGTGTGTCTGTGTCTGTCAGATAGCTGATATAAACACACGCACCAAGGGAGAGAATGACAGAAAAATAGAACGAGATAGGTAACCGTGTTGTAGATCTTGAAAATGAGGGTTTTACCTGTGTGTGTGTGTGTGTGTGTGTGTGTGTGTGTGTGTGTGTGTGTGTGTGTGTGTGTGTGTGTGTGCCCTCAGTGAGCATCATGGTTATTTATACTGTGACAGGAAAATCACAAAAAAATAGCCCATTTTCACTCAAATTATTCGTTCCTGCAACTAAAAACCCATGTCCTTCCAGATGGAAATTACGCATGATTACTATGCTCTGCAATTATTTTCCATCAGCAGTCTCAACATAATGCTTTACTGCAGGCCTATGTAAAGAAAAAAGAAAGTTGTCACCGAGAACTTGTGCATTTCAGAAAATGTCCCTTGCAATAGCTCTCCAGCTTTCACAAATTGTACAGGAAGCTCAGGCAGGCATTTTCTGAGTAATGCTCAGGTTTACTCAGAGTTCATAAATAAATGCCCCCGCTCGCAACAGGAAGGATTATGTTTCCTTTAGGACCCCAAAAGACTAGTATTCAGCAGGATTCAACGGGGCAAAGAGGAAGCATCCATACACAACAAAGAAGGGAATAACTTCAGTATTAACCACATGAACCCTAGTATCCATTTTCACGTCATATTATAGGATACATTCAGCAAAACTAGTCTAACATTTGACAAAAGTAGCCAAACTAAAAACATGCTTCGCAAAGTCACCCATTGTGATCTTTAGATTTTTGCCAAAGAGACGGTGTAGACCAAAAAAGCAGGGGGGCAAGTACAGAACCATGGGGGACTTCCGGTCAAGGAAGTACTGTAGATAGGGTTTAAATGGTTATGGCCACATTTCTGAATAGTATTAAGATGTGACATGCAGGTGATCGCGTAAAAGGAAAGAGATTGGTAGTACTTGCTATGCATCCCATGTGTATAATGCATTATACACATACTTATAAGGAATTGTAATCTGATCATAATCCTTTATAATCATATTTATAATAGCTTATAAATAATCATAATGCTTTATAACCACACAGGAAAAAAACATGGGATAAAAAGATGAAAAGAGAGAAAGAAATTTGTATACCAAGCGTGCAAAAGAACATGTTGTGTTTTGTTCGGTTAACACAAAGTCACAGGGACGGGGAGCAAAGAGGAGAGATAATGAACGCCATATTCTGTGACCTCCTCCTCCTTTGTGCTCCTGTGAGCAAGACGGTCCCTGATGTTACTGTCCCTGCATGCTGCTGCTCAGAAGAACTCCTATTAAAATAAAAAAGGATGAAAGGAAACAGACAGACAGACAGACAGACAGACAGACAGAGAGGGAGCCATGTTCAGACATGCACGCAGATGTATCTTGAGTGAGATAACTCGAGTGCGTGGGCTTGCTTCTGAGAGAGCAGTGATTGCACATTAATGGAACCGATTCCGGTGTTCCGATCTCATGTTGGATCCGGTCCCTCAGGTTCAGGATCCCAACCCCAGTTGTGACCAGGATCTAGTCGTCCTCGGAGATGAGAAAAGGCTGGGAACGAGGCTATAGGCGAGGTGCGGTCCGGCGAGAGTTCCGCTGCTCCGAGCGGATCAAAGCAGCAGAGCAGCTGTGCCCCGGCAGGAGAGCTCACAAGCAGGGAGGAGAAGTACAGACAACACCATGCTGGTCTCTGGATGCTTGCTTGTAAATAATATATGGTTGTTGTCGGGTAAAAACCTTGTAATGTATGTCCAAAACGTTTACTTTTCAGGAAATGGGGGGGAATAATAACCTGTGTTCCAATGGATCCAATGTACAGTATGTGTGCGTGCGTGCGTGCGTGCGCGCGTGCGTGTGTTTATGCGAGTGTCTTGTGTGCTGGTATGTGGGTGTGTTATGTGCAGAACACACAGCGTTATCTGCTCACTTATAATCCATATTTTTAGCCTCTTTGGGTACTGTGGTACTGCTTTTTGTTGTTAATTTACAAATGAAAACAGCCAAAATTACCTTCTTCAGCACTCAAACTAATAGAGCAACCAACAAGTTCAGTGCAGGATACACCTGGTACTAATAGAAAGCAAATGTGATGCATCATCTGATAAGTCAATATTTACTATCGACAAAGTGTAATTTATGAAAAACAAGCGGAAAACACTCATCAGCTTGCCGGGGGTTAATGTGTTCAGGTTTTGGTACCCAGCATTGGCCGGGTTATTTGGTTGTTTGGCCGGTTTATTTGGTTGTTTGGCACGTCAGTACTGTGACGTCAGACATGACCATATTTATTATGTATTAGTTATTATTGTGGGCTCGCTGCACCACTTAGTGCAATAATACTCATCATACTCGGCCAGTCTATGACGTCAGCACTATAATGTCACACCGGTGACATCAGAGATCTCCATTCATGAGCATAAAAGGGACACAAGACCGTTACACACACGGTTTAAACTAAATTGCTTTTCACTTGTGGGATGAGAGAGGAACTGTGCTTACAAGAGGAACAACAAAAAAGCATTTTGGCAACCAAGAGACCAGAGCAGTCCTACTCCTAAGGGCGAGCAAGATGTACGTCGGAGCCCAGAGTGTCGGAACCGGAAGTGCAAACACAGCAAGTGAAGAGCCCTTGATGTCGGTGTCCACTGACCCGGGGGAGGAGCCGCCTTTGGCAACGGTCATATCTTCCCCGTCTTACAGGTTGTGGCGGAAATACGTGTCACTTGCCGTGCTGGTGGTGCAGACCGTGACTCTGGTGCTCACCATACGCTACTCGCGCACCCAGCAGGAGGACGGGCCCCGCTACCTGGCATCCTCCGCCGTGGTGTCGACAGAGCTGCTCAAGATCTTCACCTGCATCCTGTTCATCTTCGGAGAGCAGCGGTTCAGTGTCGCGTCACTGCACCGTGTATTCAAGGAGGAGATTGTGGGTGAACCCATGGAGACCCTGAAGTTGGCCATTCCCGCCGGCCTCTACACCCTACAGAACAATCTGCTCTATACTGCTTTGTCCAACCTGGACACTGCCACCTACCAGGTGACGTATCAGCTGAAGATCCTCACCACCGCGGTGTTCTCGGTCTTCGTGCTGAGAAACAGGCTCCGGATCCACCAGTGGCTCTCCATGCTCATGCTGATGGTCGGTGTAGTGCTGGTCCAGTGGCCCACTGGACCAGTCGCCTCTACAGGCCCACTGAATCAGCGATCTGCAGGCACCCAGTTCATAGGACTGGCGGCTGTGCTGATCTCCAGCATCACCAGTGGTTTTGCTGGGGTTTACTTTGAGAAGATCGTGAAGAAGCCCAAAAGCAGCCTGTTGGTTCGTAATATACAGCTCGGTTTGTTCAGCGTTGCGTTTGGCTCTATTGGGATGATGGTGTATGATGGACGCAGGGTGATAGAGTCTGGAATATTTCAAGGCTACAACAGCATCACGTGCACAATCATAGTCTTGCAGGCTCTGGGTGGCTTGCTTATATCGGCCGCCATAAAATATGCCGACAACATCCTCAAAGGGTTCGCTACCTCCCTGTCAATCATCTTGACCGCATTCATTTCATATTTCTGGTTAGATGACTTTCATTCCACTAGTGCTTTCTTCCCAGGAGCAATTCTGGTCATTGCTGCCACGTTTCTCTACAGCTATGAGCGCAGTCCTGCTGCCAATCACCCCAAAAATATAGGCGGCCAGACAATAGAGGTTTGAGCTTTACTACCACCTGAAGAGCAGTGGTGCACTACATTTACTCAACTACTGTACTTAGGTACAATTTGGAGGTATTTTTTTTTACTTACCTGGAGTATTTCCAATTTTCTATACTCCACTACAAATATTTGAAAACTTTAGTTACTATTATTATTATTATATCACAAGACATAAATTTACCACTTCAGC
This sequence comes from Gymnoscopelus microlampas, assembly GCF_963454915.1. Lineage (NCBI taxonomy): Eukaryota > Metazoa > Chordata > Actinopteri > Myctophiformes > Myctophidae > Gymnoscopelus > Gymnoscopelus microlampas. The sequence continues at coordinate 12,077,039 of NC_139961.1, read as the reverse complement.
CCTATTTAAACTTTGGCTACCTGACAATAGACGATCTACAAGCTCGCTATAAGCTCACGGGAAATCACTGCATGGCTTCTCTACGGCACTGTTTCTCAGCATAGGACGGTCCAAATGGACCCTTACAGGTCAGTAACTCTTGAGAATGTACAAATGGAACCAAATTAACTTGTAAGTAGGGTGGCCACCAGCAGGACCTCAGAAAGGAGGACACTTTTGCCAGTGCATGCTGTGTGGGTAACCAACATGGACCTGCGCATGTGTTTACACCAGTGGTTCTCAAACTTTTTAACACCAAGGACCCCCAAATTGATGTATGATCTATTTAGCTGCCATCATCGTTCCTATTCAGGTCAGCCTGCACTGACCTGGAATTGAAGTGGGCAAAAACAAATCAGTCTTCATTTCATGTCCTTTTCAAAAAGATCTTTCCCCAGCCAGGAGAAAATATTAAGCCGAGCTCGAGCAATAATTACACCCCTTCGAGTATAATCGCACGGCCTTCCACCTGTGTTCATTCCACTGTTGATTAACCCTGGTGTCCCTATTTTAGGCCATGTTTTTATATAATAATAATAATAATAATTAATAAACTTTATTTGTATAGCACCTTTCATGACATGAAATGCAGCGCAAAGTGCTTTACAGAGCAAGAATACAAATACAGTTACAACCAATTTAACAATAAGGCTAAAAAATAAAAAATAAACTAAGATAAAAGCAAAAGCATAAAACAACATTAAAATAGGCAATACTGTGAGTACTTAAAAATCAACCAATGAATCAGCTAAAAGCAAGAGTGAAGAAATAGGTTTTGAGCTGTGCTTTAAAGCTATCGACAGAGGCTGCCTGTCTTAGGTGTAATGGGAGTTTATTCCACACTGTCGGTCCGTAAAAGCAGAATGCTGCCTCACCGTATTTTTTATATGTCATTGTAGGCACCTCGAGCAGGTCAGCACTTGAAGACCTGAGGGGCCGGTTTGGAACATATCTCTCTAGGCAGTCATAGAGGTAGGAAGGTGCCAGACCATTTAGAGCTTTATAAACTATTAAAATAATTTTAAAATCAATCCTAAAAACAACCGGGAGCCAGTGTAGTGAAGCTAGAACTGGAGTGATATGTTCTCTCATCCTAGTTTTAGTTAAAATTCTGGCTGCCGCATTTTGAACACGTTTTAATCTGTCAGTTGTTTTCTTTGGCAGGCCAGAGTAGAGTGCGTTGCAGTAGTCAAGCCGAGAGAAAACAAAAGCGTGGATCAACGTTTTTGCATCGTCTAACGACAGATAGTCTCTAATTCGCGCAATATTTCTAAGATGAAAGAAAGCAATCTTGGTGACATGATTAATGTGTGTATTAAAATTCAATTCAGAATCGATAATAACCCCAGGTTCTTTACTGTGGTGTTAATTTCTACAGCCAGGTTACCAAGTCTACTTATTATTGATTCTCTCTGCTCACTGGAGCCAATTATGAGAACTTCTGTTTTATCCTCATTTAGCTTAGGAAAGTTCTCACTCATCCAGCATTTTATACTGGACAGACAGGTCAACAATGGGTCTAGAGCGGAGGGGTCGTCTGGAGCTACCGAAAGATACAGCTGGGTATCATCAGTATAGAAATGGAAGTTCACTCCGTGATCGGCGATGAGTTCTCCCAGCGGTAGTATATACAGGGAGAACAATAAGGGACCCAGAATTGAGCACTGTGGAATACCAGGGCAGATGTCGTGTTTGTCTGAGTCAAAGTTAACTAGGCTGACAAAATAGCTTCTGCCTGTTAGGTAAGAGTAAAACCAAGACAAGGCTGTGCCTGACAAACCAATCCAATACTCCATGCGTTGTAGTAGAATTTTGTGATCAATCGTGTCAAAAGCAGCGGTTAAATCAAGGAGTAGGAGAACAGATACATTTTTGTCGTCAGCGGACACCCTAGGATCATTAATTACTTTTACAAGTGCTGTTTCTGTGCTATGACCTTTCCTGAAGCCAGATTGGAATTTGTTATGAACCTTATTGTTCTGTAGGAACACATCCAGTTGATGAAAGATAGTTTTTTCTAAGACCTTGCCCAGAAATGGCAGATTAGAGATTGGTCTATAATTACCCAGCACCAATGGATCAAGGTTGTGTTTCTTGAGTAACGGCCTGACTACAGCCGTTTTCAGTGAGTCTGGAAAGACGCCTGAAAGTAGAGAGCTGTTTACAATTCTTAGGATATCTCCAATCACACTGTCTAAAACCTCTTTGAGAAACGGGGTGGGTATTGCATCCAGTGAACAAGATGATGATGTCATCTGTGATATAGTTTTACGGAGTTCCTCTTCATTAATTGCGCAGAATGATATTAGACTTCCTCTGGAGTGATAGCCTATACATTTTTGCACCATGCACCATTTGCAGCATTTGCAGTGCTAGCAGCAGCATTCATAATACCAGCTCTAAAGCTAAAAATTTTGTTTTCAAAAAAGGATGCAAACTCATCACACTTAGCTTTAGAAGCAGGGAGCGACTCCTTGTAAGCCTGGGGGGGGGGTTAAGAGATGTTCAATGGTAGAGAATAAGACTCTGGCATTTTGCTTGTTGTCATTGATAATGCCTGAAAAATATATGCCAAGCGCAGTGCTTTGTTATAGGCCACTGTTGACTTCTTAAAAATCTCTAGGTGGATAGTGAGTTTGTTTTTGCTCCAAATTCGCTCAGCTCTACGAAATTCTTTCTTGAGTGAGCGCATGTGCTCGTTGATCCAGGGTGTTACTCTAGAGTTAAGTTTCTTTTTAGTTTTCATAGGAGCCACTATGTTGAGAGTTGACTCTAATTTGAGATTAAAATGTTGAACCATATCATTCACTGAGGGAGCATCAAGTAGGGGGGGGACCTGCACACACGCCAGATGACGAGGAAAGTCGTTTGCTGCAGATGAGCTAAAAAAACGTTTTTTTTATAGTATATTCTGTATTGTTTTTCCCTATATAGGCGGTTTTGTTTCAAAATGTGACAAAAATAACAGATATAGAAGCTCAAAGTGTTGCGTCACAACGCGCTGTGAGCTTTTTTTTCGATCAGTCGTTGTACGACAAAGTGCTTCAGTCTTAACACATGGGGTGCCAGGTTTTTTTAAAAACAGAGTACACTGAGTGCCAGGATTTTTAACCATTTTTGAGGAGCCGAGATACAGGCTTTTGAAGTCATAAGTTAACCAGGAAGTGGATTGGAGTCTAAATCTTCGGAAAATGATATCTCCTGGTGCTGTGAAGGAAAAAAAAAAATGTTTTTTCAAAAAACGTATATATACGGTTTTGGCACTCCATGGTTGTATTCCCAAAACCGTATATATATACGGTTTTGGCACCCAATGTGTTACGTGGTTCACTGAGTTAATTTACGTCTCAAGCCAAATTCACTCCAGCAGTGGCGTGCGAGACCTAGCCTGTCGTGTCTAAACTGTAGTGCTGGAATTTGGCGCAAGTACCGACCAAGGAAGTGATGTCGAGGTTTTACAGATCTGTTTACATTCTCTGTGCATGAAACAACTGTTGTGATTGGTCGAAAAGACATCTTCCGGGGATATACATACATTGATTGCGCTTAAACCCTAACATTTAACTTCACTAAAACTATGCCTAACCCTCACCCTGACCCTAACCTCACAAAAACTATGCCTAACCCCTACCTTAACACTAACCTCACAGAAATAATGCCTCAACCTAACCTCAAAACCCTGTCCGCCTGGGCGAAACACCTGGTAAAGACCTCCCGTACATAACGACGGAAGTCCCGCCCCCTATAGACGCTCTCTGCTTTAGGTTCTGATTTTGTGTGTGTTAACGATTCCGGTTCCTTAACGACTCCCTCTTAAACGGTCCGATTCCTTAACGGATCCCTTTAACGATTCCTATAGAGGGTTCCAAATGGACCCTTACAGGTCTGTAACTCTGAGTGTGTACAAATGGAATGGTTCCATTTGCACGCTCACCGAGCTATGGTCCTTGAAATGAAAGAGTTTGAGAACACCCTGTATTGTAATTGTATAGCAGACGCGAAGTCCGCATACCAGCTCTGACAGCGTGATAAAGACGGTTCTGGAAACGGTTCCAAATAGCAAAAGCGAGCATGTGTGTGTGTGTGTGTGTGTGTGTGTGTGTGTGTGTGTGTGTGTGTGTGTGTGTGTGTGTGTGTGTGTGTGTGTGAGAGTGAGCGCGCGAGTGTGTGCAGCTCCAGCCCCCATTTATGTTCCCAATGGCTCCTGCGAGGCCGCATGAAAGCATCCCCGAGTGTCTCACCAATTAGAACATCACCGCCACTCTCGCATCTTCAGCTTGCGACAATTTGTGACGGTGCAAAGCGCGTCCATTGTTCACCCTGAGCGACTTACCATGGCCCTGAATCACATACGTGCACTCCCGCGCTCTCCTGTACATTAAAGCACTCGAATGGCTCCAGGATACGGGTGAAATGGTGATTGAAAATGAAGAGGGACCCATTCGTGGAACGGAGAGCGTTGCAATTATTTCCGCCATGCGTATGGTAGTAGTAGCAGTTTAAATGTGCAAAACACAAAGTATGCTGCTCGCATGTTCTTTGAGCGTGTCCTTCGGAGTCTGTACTGTATGAAGCCATATGGCATAACACATACGGACCCTATGGGTCCGTATGTGTTCTACGGACCCATAGGGGTCCTTTTGCCGTTTTCAGGGGGTCCCCAGCTAAATGATTGATAGTCAGGAAGCAAAGTGGACTCTTACGGTTCTGTAGCTCAGAGTTAAATTAACACTGAGGATTTAACAGTGTGGATTAGGGTCCGAGAGATACAGTACAAGTTGTATCAAATGGGGGGTCCGTGGCCTAATGCATATCAAACTGGGGGTCCTGGAAATTGAAAGGGTTGAGAGGCAAACATGGCTCGCCTGAGCTCTCACCGTCTGTAGGAAGTCAAGCCATGGCCATGCATGTGCTATCTCTCTCTCTCTCTTTCTCTCTCTCTCTCTCCATGGGCTTTAAAACTGACTCAACACATTAGCTATTTTTGCTGATTTAGTTTTATCTCACAGTGTCTTTTTAAAAATTGTAATTACCTTCTAAATGGGTTGATGTTTACAGATTCCATTTAGCTGCTAGCATGAGGGAATTTTACTCTAATCTGCACATTCAATTTGTTAAAGTTCAATGTTTGCTTTTTTGTTATTGTTGTTCAAATAACATCTTTATAAAATAACAGCCTTTGGGGCAGATTTGCACGTCACCAAGATGACTGCATATTCACAATGTGGGGATTTTCATTTTGCAACGTGGCAATTGTTAGCAATGATAACTTATGAAGATAAGATGCAGTTAAAGAGAAAGGAGAAAACAGCGCCTGCTGGGTGGGATTTCCAAAATAAAAGGTTTCTTGCAGAGGTTGTGACAGCGAATGAGGCAAACGTTATCTTTCCTTGTTGTTGTTATGTATCACGCTCGTCTTACAGGTTCATCTTTGTCCCCCGGTCGCTACTAGCATCTATCCTTTATCACAAGTCTTCCATATCCACCTCGCACCATCACAGATGGGGGGTACATCTGAAATCAGTACTGTATATCGTCAGTGTCGGGCAGAAACCTTGTCTCCATATTTGTCCATATATAACTTTTTATGATTCCCTAGTTGCGTCGTCCATGTGTGTCACGCAAAAGTTGTGAAAATGTCTAAGTGTGTCAATGGGTTTTTATAAATATTGAATCAATGAGAAGTATTAGCAAGAGCTTGTGACTATTTAATAACTAGATTGGATCCATTGGAACACAGGTTCTTTTTTTCCAATTCCTGAAAAGTAACGCTATTGAACATACAAGGTTTCCACCCCGACAGGGACAATATGTAACTGCATTACTCTGGTGGCCAGATAGCATCGGTTTTTACTTCCGTTCGGCGAGAATCTGTTATCGGTGCTTGGCACGGCATTGGGCAGCCTGCGGAGCAGACCGGCCCCGGGGTTTTGGCAGTCTCTTTGTTCTATATACGCTGAGAAGAGAGTCATGACAATGGCTTTGTCCACTTTATAGGGGATGATGACAGAGGCAGGATCGGTGGATGAGGGAGGAGAGAGAGCATGAGGGAGGGAAGAAGAGAGAGATAAAATAAGATATATATATATACTAGAGTTTCGGGGGGCTACGCCCCCCTCAACCCCAGCCGCGCACGGGGCCCAGCGTGGCCGTGTGTATATTGGGGGAGCCAAATCGCCGGAGTGAAACTGTGGAAAAGTTTTTTTGAAAAAGGAAAAAATTTGAAGAAATAATATTTGTTATGTTTCAGGGGGTCCACAGGGGGTCCGCGGACCCCCTGATGGTCCACTGACCCCCTGTGGAGTGTTGGGACGCGCGGGGACACCCCTGGAACATTGCGGACCATTTCGGTGTTTTTTTTTTTTTCATGAAGGTGGTTGCTTGTTTCTGGCGCAGGCTGTGCAAACCTGGCAACCCAGCGCATGCTGCCGCACGTTTAAGTGGCGTAGCGTCATGAGGGTCAGTGGGGCCGTGGCTCGGTCAGTGAAGACCCTGTAGTGCGGATGATATGTGGCATAGAGGGGCAGATTGTAAATCCACAGAGGAAACATCCGTGGGCTACCATTGGTTCAGCGATGTGTGCGGTCGCCCTGCGGCCCCTCCTCCTCCACCAATGTGCAGTATTGAGAGCCCTGACGTCACAACAATTGGAGCGATGGGCACTGCACTGTGGTTGGTTAGGGTACACCTAGGGCCCAGGTAGAACCCAGTTAAAGCCTGCATGGGCAAACCCAGTTAGGACCCGCCTTGGTCCCACATAAACATGGCGAGTTGGGGCCCACCTAAGGGCCAGGTAGAAGCTACTTATAGCCTGCATGGGCATCGCAGTTGGGACTGAAGTGGATGCCGCTGACATTGCTGACATGGGGTCCATATGGTTTAGCCCACCTTGAAACCATATGGGAACTACGCTGGCATGCTGGCTGTAATGCAAACGCTGCATCATACCTGCAGTGTGTAGTTTGATGTTGTGTGTGTAGCAGATATACCTGCAGTGTGTAGATCAATGTCCATAGGAAAGTCAATGCCCAGCAGTGTTTATTTTCCCCAGCAGAGTTTCTAGTGTCTCTGTGTCTCTCTGGAAGAGGTTGCACATGAACTCTGCAGCCGCACTGAGGCGCTCCAACACAAACACTCTGACATTAAGCTGCTTCACACAACAAACATCAGCACCACGCTGCTGTTTGTCCAAAAGACACAATATGTCCTCTCCCACCGACGTCATGTGTTCATTTATCGACAGCCGTACAGACTCCTTTTGACACATTTTACGTCGTTTATCCAGCTCGCACTGACTGTCCACATCGGGCTGTTATTTTGCTGCGATCAAGTCAACGATGTGAGAGATTAGCTATCACAGACGGACGGACAGGGGGTGAAACATAGTCTTGCGCCATGCCTTTCGGCCTGGCGGAGACAATAAAAAACCGAAAGTAAAGGAAATGGCCATTTCTGCAACAGAAGTAGTCAATAAACTATGCAATGAAAACATGGGCCACATTGGCAAAGAATGTAAGAAAGAGGCAATCATGTAGAAAATAGCCGATCTCCAAGCTTACAAAGCCTCTCAACGTGAGGCGTTTCGAGCTTGTAGATCGGCTATTTTCACAATATTTACTTGTGGAACGGAGTCAAACAGAATGGGGGGGTCCCAGATCAAGTACGTGTATTTGGGGGGGGGGGGGGGGGGGGTGAAAGGGTTGATAAACACTGCTGTAATCGGAGCGAAATTATCTGAAATTACTACATGACCATAATGCAGCCTAACATGCGTTGCACGGGGCGGTCCTGCCATGACGTTAGTTACTGTAGTTGCTGTGGAGCTACATAGTTCTCCAGAAGACACACACAAACATACACCATCTACAATGGACGAACTGAGCAGCAATATAGACATTCACCACACGAACGTGCATTGTTGACAAAGTGATTGCACAGCCGCTGCAGGCATGACAACCAGGTTAGCGTTAGCGACATGGCAGCTATCACAGCGCCCTGTCCGTCGTGCTGCAACTGCCTGTGATGGCTACAGCAGTAACAGCAAGCTGTCTGCGATGCCATTGTCTGGAGACTGCTGTTAGCGTGACACGACCAATGAGAGTGAGCGCTGTAGTTGTTGCTAAGATACGGTGGCGTCTCTGCCCCATAGCTTGTAGATCTCTCACACATGATTGGCGTAGGCTGCGTTGCCAGGTCAGACTTTGTGTCTAAGCAATGGTCGGCTTATTTTTGCGCGCCTTTGGGCTCGTTTGCATTGTGCGCACGGCAGCGCTTGTTTAGCGTACGTCAGCGCGACGTGGCAACGGACGTGGCAACGTGAAAGGTGATTGGCTCGTGAAAAGAAACACCCGACGTTACACCAGAAATGGTGCCTGGAGAAAATGGTGACCAAAAAAAAAGTTTGGAAAAAAAGGAAAAAACCCCCGCAGCGGCTGCCTGCTGTTGTGGTGATGAGGTCGTGCGCACGGTAAACGGTACGAAGCTGCCTCCCCTTCCGTTTTGTCCGACATTTGGTGAGTAGAATTAATTATGTTGCGCGGTGGAAAAGGTGTAGTGAACAGTGAGATGTCCCCTACGCGAGGCGTAAATTCAGCGCGGCCGCCGTGGCGAGTCAGTTGGCGACATGTGGTCTGGCGGTGCGTTGTTTATTCGATAACAGAGCTGTGGGGTGTGGACACCGAGGGTGCGGAAGTCGGTCGGCATTTATATAGTTAGATATATATATATATATATATATATACACACACACACACACACACACACACACACACACACACACACACACACACACACACACACACACACACACACACACACACACACACACACACTATATAGTACATTATAGTGTCAACAGACCTTCAACAGTGAACTAGAAAGGAAGTAAGTGAGAAGAAGACAGAGGGAGAGCGAGATGGCAATTATTCCTTCTTTTGAGAAGCAGATAAGAGAGTGTACAGGTCTGAGTCACAGACCTGAAGACGAAGCATGCCTACAAAGAAAGACGGTGGAGGGGGAGGTCTCGTCTCTGCCTTAGCAGCACTGAAGCACGCCAATAACGCTCTTTGAAAGCAAACGTTCAATCACATCACGAGCGCAGAGTGCGGCGGAGAGTTAAAGCCAAGATATGGCAAAAGAAGAGGAAGAAATAAATATAAAGGCGATAGAGCGGTTTGGAGGCGACAGGGGGATTTGCTTCGCAGCCGAGGCTCTGAGAGAACAAATGTGAAACCGCGTTTGCTCGCTGAGCCGGCCGCGTTCCTCTACCAGAAGAGCTCACACCGGCAAGGCAATGGATAGGCAGAGAAACGCCACGCTGTAAAAACTGTAAGAAACGGACCCTTATGGGTGTTCATTTAACTGAGAGTGACCCTCCCGTTTTACATTAACACTATGGATTTTTACAGCCGCTACGCAATGGCGAGCAACATTAAAAGCTGAAAGACCTGCATCAAGCCCCCCCCCCCCCGCCCCTTTCACATCATTTTTCCATTATCGCTGTGAGTGCACACACCCACGTGCGTAACATAATTAATGCAAGTCACTGAACTCACACATCTCTCTGCACAGCTACCGCAATTATCTTTAACAATTCAACATGTTCCTCCTCCCTCTCAGCGCGACCTGCTTCAACCTTATAAAACTGTCACTGGCTCCCTCCTCAATAGTTACAGTTATAGTAGTTGTGGATTCAACTCCACAGTTCTTTTTTCCCCCCGTTGTTAATTATTATTATAAATGAGAGCTGGCAGGTCCCTTTATGTTGTTCCCTTGATTGATATCAGAGTTTGGAAGAAGGGGAGGGGGTGGGGGGGATCAGTGTAATATGCATTAGGCCACAAACCCTCATTTGATACAATTTTTATCTCTGGGACTCCAATATACACTGTAAAATCCTCAATGTTCAAGTTAACAATGTACATTCTCAGAACTACAAACCCGTAAGGGTCCGTTTGGTTCCATTTGTACATTCTCAGAGTTACAGACCCTCAAGGGTCCATTTGCTTCCATTCCTACAATCTCAGAGGTACAGACCCATTTTGGTCCATGTGGTTCCGAACCATCAGTCATTTAGCTGGACACCCCCTGGAACGCCCTCAAGGACCCCTGGAGATCCCTGGGCCCTATGTTGAGAACCAGTGGCATAGGCGTAAGGTATAAGTGGCGGGGTCAAATCTCACATGCAGCACTGGACTGGAGGTGAGTGTTCCATCCATTACTCCATAAACATATAGCGTCCCGATTCTGGGGTGAACAGTTTGGCAAAAATGACCGCTCTACAAGCTCACAACGCATCGCTTGTAGATCTAGCTATTTTCGGAAGCAGAGTTTGAGTGTAGGGGGGGGGGGGAGCGGACCAAGTACAGAGCAGACCACGATCAAATAAGTAATATTTCACTAATTATAGAGGGTTTAAGGAGCCTGGTTCCAGCTCCTGAATCGCAAGCCACTCATTCAGGGTCTGGTGACGCTTGTCGAAGGTGGGGTTTTCTCGGTTGAAAATCTAACCGGCCCAATGGGGATGGGGATGATCCAGTATGAACCAATCGCCAAAGAGTCCCACTTTGGGCACGCCCCCATCTCAGAAAACGGCTGCACTGAGAGGGCTTTCAGACTGAATAATTGAGTGGAACGAAATGAAGATTCAGGCTGAGTGTCAGGCTATAGTTTAAAGAAATAGTTCACCCAAAACATGACTTATTTTCTATCAATTGCACAACCCATGAAGCCTTGAATTCATGGAATTTGTTTAATTTTTGACGCATTCCTAAGCCAATAATTTGATGAGCGGCTGTGTTTCCGGTAGGAGACTCAAAGGAGACCCTTTGAGTCTCCTACCGGAGACACAGCCAGTGTTTAGTGGTTAACTAAAGTCAAAAGCAAACAGATGGTGGACCAATTCTCCCTCTTTGGTATCATAATGAGCAGATGAGTCATTTTGTTTCCATAGGAGGAAAACAAAAATCAAACCCAAACTTTCGATCAAACATGGATTTTATCTTTTAGAAACCAAAAGCGATGGTTTGGTTTATTCATAGCATCAATGAAAAGGCAAGATGACAACAACAAGATAAGATGAAAATATCGTTTGGACACACAATAATTAGAAGTTAATTAGAAGTTATTCCAGGCATCTGTGGCCGGCTGACCTCATTACCAAACAATATCCTGGAGTCAAATCCCTACTTTCTGACTGTGCGTTATTGAATCTTTTCAAAATAAATATAGCAGGGATGCCTAGTTGATAATAACGAAAATGTAAAGAATTGACTAAAAAACAATAAAGCTGGTTGTGTGTACGGTCAAAGGGAACATTAGTATTCTCTGTGACATCAGTCTTTCATGGAGGCTTAGACACCCTGCATGAAACCAATTCCAAACTTCTCTCTGAAAGAGTGAATATATCTCCCAGGCTTATTCCATCTCTGGCTCATGCTCATATCAGAGTCCATTTTACAATCTTTTAGATCTCACTCCTTAACTCATTCCTTGCGTGTTAACCTAACTTTTTATCCTTTTGTCATGAGGTGAGATTCTTATGAACCGAATGCCTGTTTATTATTTATCCTTTTAGCATTTAGCTTTTTGTTTACATCTAGGGTGAAACTTAACTGAACCCAACCAAACCGAGGAACAGGGAACAGTCAGTAATAGCAACTCTTAGGTCACCGACTACAGGATTTTTATCAATAAAGCAACTAAGGGTTAAAAGGTGTGTGATGTTGTAAAAGACTATAAACCAAGCCGTGCCTTAAAAGTAATCAATAAAATATTGATTACTTTTAAGGCACGGCTTGGTCTGGCCCCTTCCAACATCACACACCTTTAAACCCCATATGAGCAGGAGCACAGCCTGAGATCCTCCGGCAGGGCCCTTCTGGTCATTCCAAACTTAAGACAAAATTTGATCAGGCCTTTGCCATCAGGGCCCATGAACTTTGTCAGAGAGAGAAGGATGAGGCTGGCAGGGCACTGTGTGTCAGGCACCCGGAGCTAGAGGCAAGCAAACTGATAATATGGGAGCCAACCCAGGGCAAAGCCGGGAAAGGCAAGAAGCGCACCACGTACGTAGAAGTGCTGCGGCGCAACAGCTTAGCTAGCAACACTGTGGAGCTCAAGACCCTGATGTTAGATAGGAGAGTGTGGAGGGCAGAGATTCAGGAGTCCCGAGTTGGTGTTGGCTAGACCGCACTCTCGTATTGCATCACATGGACTTTGGAATGACCTGCCTGAGGAGATCAAGTTAGCAAATTCAGTGTTCTCTATAAACCATTTTCAACCTGCATCCCTATTTTGGCCATTATTATCCATTGCCAGTGTTTTTTCTCATACAATTTCCTTTTGTTTTTATCTTTGAAAATGTGTTAAGTGCTTTGTCATTCTTTTTTGGAATGGCCGTGTGTCCGTCTGTGTGTCTGTGTGTCCGGACACACAGACACAAACCGCTAGAACGATCAGCACCAAATGCACAATGTCTAATGCACATAGTATGTTTCAACTGTCATCATTTTAAAATGAAAGTCCAAGGGGGCTCTGATTGGGGTGAAACCGTGGCCAGATTTGGAGTTACCATACGTCATACTGTTAGTTGCGTCATAGCTGATGTCACAGGCTGCTCACATGGAAGTCAGAGATCCACACTGAAGCCACCCTATGAATCCTAAGATCCAAATGATTCAACTTTTAAAAAGGGCTACATAAATAGCTTATGATGATGGATGATTATTTTTATATTATTAAATTAAATATGTTCCAATACAATTCCTCAAAGTCAGCATCGTCCTGTCTTCCCGGCGTCTCTTCCCCTGTTCTCTCTGTCTCACTGTCGGCTCCCTCCTGTCTCACTCGCTCTAGCTTGAAGGTGACCAATTTGTGTCTTTAGTCCCGTGTTGTCGATTACATGCCGCCGAGGTGAACCGACGCTGTCCACGAGAACCTGTATGAGCGAGAGGCGTGTCAGCAGACAAGCATCTCTCTTTTACCCTCTAAAGATTCTGTCCCATGAGGACCTGCCCCCCCGCCCTCTCTCTCTCTCTCTCTCTCTCTCTCTCTCTCTTTGCTCTTAGTTGCTCCTGCCAGCTGGGGCCCCAGTGAGTCTCTTCCTCATTTCCACTTCAATTACAGCTGCCTTCCCAACGCCAGTCCTACCGCACTGCGCATTTTTTAGGTGTCCCTGAAAGACTAACCCTCCTCCCCTTCACCTCCCGCCCGCGCCCACTCATGGGCACAAACAGACGCACGCATGCAGGTGCGCACGTGGACACAAAGAAACGCTCGTAAAAAAAAGAAGAAAAAAAAAAAGCACACACAGAGGCTGATTATCTCCCTCTCTCCCTCTTCGTGTCTCTCGTCGGTCTCTCCTCGCCTGACAGGCGCTGAGTAATGAGGGGGTGTCCATAATCCCTCGCGTAATGCCCTTCATCTGAGGGCCTGCGGTCATAAAACACATGGCGAGGGAGAGTCCCCCCCCCCCCCACCCCCTCGGGGGTCAGAGGAGGATGTTTTTTTGGGGGTGTGTGGGGGACGGAACACTCTGACAACACCT
>NC_139961.1:11953454-12060954 GCF_963454915.1 Gymnoscopelus microlampas | reverse complement strand
GGTTGTCAACTTCCTAGACAACCAACATCGCAGGTCTTGCCCAGGGTGGCTACTGCAGGTGTAATGCAGGTAATCAGTGTGTTGCCAGATTTTGCAAAAGAAACAAGCGGCCAGGTCTATGAAAACAAGCACAAAAGAAGCAACTAGGCTCAGTTTTACCACTTTACATCGGCTATTTGCAAATGGCAGATCAACAAGCTCACAATGTGTCACATCACGACAGGTTGTGAGCTTGTAGATCTGCAATTTTCAAAAAATATTGGGACAAAAGTAAAATATTTTGAACATTTCAACAGCACAAATCTTGTATGAAGGTCCCTGGCACCACATATTTTCAGATGGGGGTGTCTGCGACTCATATATACATATTAATCTGGGGGTCCTTGACATGAAAACATTTGGGAACCACTGGTTTAAAAAATATTAGAAAGAAAGCCCAATTAAGCAACTACACTTTTAAAAAGCCCCAAATTGCTTATTATAAAAAGAGATGGCAACACTGGTAAACAGGAAACTCATTTATATGGGGCTCCCCTACTCCCCTACCTGGCCACGCCCACAGTGGGCATGGCCAGGCCCACAGTGGGCGTGACCAGGAATAAGGTGAATACTACTACTTCACTACATCTCAGAGGCACATTATTGTACTTTTTACTCCACTACAATTATTTGACAGCTTTAGCTACTAGTTTGTTTGCATAATTATGTAGATTATTAATACAAAACATACAACCACTTAAGCCCTATTTTATACCTCACATTTTTTTTTGTGCTGTAAGTAGCCTTTATTTTGATGCCAATACTTTTTCCACCACTTATTTCATGATAGCGTTCTGCAGTCAGGTCAATAATTACATTTTTGTTTACTGTATTTAATGAGGCAGATAGAGTAAGGCAACAGAGAGGAAGGTCAGATGTGGCTCAGGAGGCAGAGTGGATTCAGTTTACTTGACAATCATAAAATAAGCTATTGGACGGCAATCTATTATAATGTATATATAGATACACAATTACTGTACAACGTGAACCTCATCTGTGCTCTGTCAGGGGGCTATACTGAAATTATCTCTGGGATGACTTTTACAAAACACGCGCACACACACACACACACACACACACACACACACGCACGCACAGACAAAATGCTTCTTTTTTTTCATAATCCTATAGCCTTAATACCAAAACGAAGTCATTCCCTAGATCTAACCCCCAAATGCCCAATCCTATCCAAGAACAGGTATTAGCATCCTTGTGGGGGTTTTGGTCCCCGCATGTATATTAAAATAAACACCGCCCCCACCCCAATCACAACACACACACACACACACACACACACACACACACACACACACACACACACACACACACACACACACACACACAAACAGTATTTAGTATACCGTGCAACCCACTTTGACTTACCAGATTGATCCATTAAAACCGGGAAAGCATCTGTGTTAGATTTTAGCATTGGCTATTCAAAAATAGCAGATAATACAAGCTCACAGCGCATCACTTTGTGCCGCGCTGCGAGCTTGTAGATCAGCTTTTTTATTTTGAAAAGTCGTGTTTGAAAATGTTCGTTTAGAAGGCTTTTGCAGAATCGGCCTCAGTGGGTCCACTACATTTCTAAGGGACTCTTGGGATCCAAACTTCCAAAAAGATATGATGAATTAACAACTTGAGCCCTATTTCAAATAGTGAAAATAGCTTTGATTGATTGATGTACTTTATTTAGTAAGACATGAGAACAACAGTACATGGAAGTACAAATTCACAATACAAGGTCTACTAAACTGGAAGACTCATTAAAGGGGAAATCCACCCATTTTCAATATTTAACTATGTCATTAATATAGCATAAAGGAGTTGTGTGGAAATAAGAAAAAAGTTCCCCCCTTTTCTTTTTGCCTTGAACTGGAGGATTGATTGTGAGTTTAACATTGCAAATTACAACGTGATGACTCATCATGTTGTAATTTGCAATGTTAAACCCACAATCAATCCTCCAGTTCAAGGCAACACAGAAAGGGGGGAACTTTTTTCTTATTTCCACACAACTCCTTTATGCTATATTAATGACATAGTTAAATATTGAAAATGGGTGGATTTCCCCTTTAAGCACTGAGCTTGTTGTTGTCTCCGCCAGGAGACTATGTTTTCACTCCCCCCCCCCCCCCCTCGGCCAAGCTAACATTGGTCAAGCCTCACGTGACACGTGACAATACGTTGAAAGAGTGTGCTCTGATTGGCTAGTGAGACGCATGACGTATCAGCGGCCTAGAAATAAATGTGTCACTTTGAAAGAGTCTTAGCCTCTTTCAAAGTGAGGTAAGACAGGAGTAATCACGAAATGGCTGAGAAATGGCGGAGTAACACTTAAGACAGGATTAATCAAGTAACACTTAAGACAGGATTAATCAGGAACAGTACTGGCGGAGACCTGTGCTCCGAGGAGCACATTTTCTAGTTTAAGATGAGATCCCCATGCACACAAATGATGACATATAAGAGACAGACAGATATACACACTACTATACAGAACGTCATACAATCAGCTTACAGGTTACTGGTATGAAGAGTGAAAAATATGTACAAACGAAGAAAGAAGAGGGGAGGGGGGAGGGGGGGTAGGTTAAGACTTAGACAGGGGCCATTTTCGAATTGCAGCCTTCTGAAGGTGTATCTTTAGGGCAGTTTTGAAAGTGAGTAGGGTTTTACACTCCTTTACTCCTTTTGGTAGGGCATTCCACATTTTTGATGAATAGCATGAGAACGAGTTCATACCCTTTGTTGTGCCAAATCTGGATCCCAATTTTGTGGTGTATCTTGAAGACCAGGCCCATAGCAAGTTGCTGTACTCTGTCCTCAACCCTAAGCCATCCAATCCTAGCAAAATGAGCAGGGGTTAGATGGGTTTTGTGATTGAGGCCGAGAAGTAGCCTTACTAGTTTGTTTTGGGATGTTTGGAGCCTTGTTTTTAAGGCCTTGGAGGTGTTGTGATACCATGAGGAGCATGCATAATCATAATAACCTTGTATGAGGGCCCCTGCAAGAATCGTCAGAGTATTCTTACTGACTAGACGTCCAATCCTATACAAAAAGCGTATTCTTTGGTTGACCTGTAGCTGATCTACAAGCTACAGTAGATGTCTAGCTTTTTTTCAAAACATTTATTTTACTTTTTTATGCCACATTTCGATACAGCAATGTACTGTATTGATATTAAAAAGAGAATGTACTCCGTAATTTGTACTTTTGAATACGTTGAGTATTTAATTCAGTATATTTTTTGTCTACCACCAGCACTCTGACATAATGAAGTGGTTGGAGAGCGTAAGTTCTTATGCACATTTGTGGAGCTGTGTGCTTCAACAGCTGATTGAAAACAAGTGTATACATTCTACAAGAAGTTGCTCTTGACCTCTGAAGTTATTGCAGACTTCTCAGCTCGAAAAGCTAGAAAGGTTGACTTCTGAGTGATAAAAATGTATAGATTTGAGTACTGCTGTAGCTATTAGCCTGGTAAGTCAACCTCTGTTTCACTCTCAGAGTAACATTGTTGATCACTGGTGTGGGTGTGATGTAATAAGGGTTGTTGGAAATGTCTGTACTTTCCTTCAATGATCATTGTGTTATTATATTACCGCAATTACAGTTTATTCTAAGTTGTACCGGCAAAATAATGTAGCCGACTAGATTGTATGTGATTGGAAAATAGGCCTGGTAAAGACTGACTTTGTCTTAGTAAAATGAAAGCGCTGTCCTTGGTGCTGAAACACTGTAACATGTTTCCCTTTGGGGGGCCTTGAGCCTGGTCATAGCCACAGGCAATACAAAGTCTTAATCCGGCCCTGGTTAGCAGGAAAATATCTAATTAATATAAACCAACCCTGGCTATTCGTGGCATCATGGATGTTGTTCCTGCAAACCGATAAATTTGCACAACCATGGATTCTTCTTTCTTTTTGTTCTTATAAATACAGTACTAGGGCTGGGCGATATGATTTGAAATCAATATCACGATCATTTCAAACTTTTGCCTCGATGGCGATTAATCAACGATTATTTTTTAAAACAAAAAATCTACAAGCTCACAACGCAAACGCTATGCAATGTGAGCTTGTAGATCGGTATTTAAAAAAAATGTAATGCACAGATTGTACAACGAAGTACAATACAGGGTTAATCAGAACAATCGATTTAGTCAATTATTAAAAAATATTTTTTTGGGGTAAATTAATTGATATATAAGATTATTATATACATATATTTGAAAAGAAATGACCTACTTGATTGATCAATTAACCTACATGAGCAAGAGTAAGTCGGTTATTGGTTCTAAATGTCAGTTTCAATATATTTTCGGTTAATTGCCCAGCCCTGTACAGTACCTCATTTTCCCTCTCTCTACCAGCTCCCCAAACCCCCCTCCCACCCGTAAGAATCTCCATGATGAATTACCGGGGCATGAGAGGCAGCCATGATAAATGACCATCCATTGCTCGGCCTTTTGAACGCGACGGTTCTAATTGTCACGTGAAAATCCCCCCACAATGCCCCCACACTTGAATTAAAGCATTATCAAACACAGAAGTCCTCTCACGAGGTGAGATAGCGGACGGGACGGGACGAGGGTGGGGGGGGGGTTATTCATCTACACAGCGTTTAAGCTTTATCAAAGTCACGCATGGTTAACCCATTAAGACCTGGAACTGTGTCATTTTTTGATTTGAGCTAAAAAGCATTATTTTACACTTTGGGCTATTCAAAAATAGCAGATATACAAGCTCATAGCGTGGCACCGAGTGCCGCGCTACGAGCTTGTAGATCTGCTATTTTTGAAAATTTGTGAAAATGTGTGCACATCTTTGAATGTATATATTTTTAAAGGGAACATTTTTAACTCAAATCTTTGCTTCTGGGGGTCCCTGGAATAAAATATTTTGATGGGGGTCCTTGGCCAAATACATATAATTTTGAAAAACATACGTTTTTCAGAATACTGTTGAGATTTAGGAGACATGTAGAATCGGCTTCCGGTCTCAATGGGTTAAGAGTACAGGATTGCTTATTCATTACACAAAAGACTAAAGGATTTTGAGAACCGAGAGCGCCAAAAAGCCTGGCAGTGCACACTCCCTGGCTCAGTTCGCACATCAAACACAACACTGTTCAAAGCGATAGTAAAGCTAGAGAGAGAGAGATGGTAAACGAAAAGTAAAGAACATGAAGGAAAAGTTTGTCAAAGCAAAAGGAAGCAAGATAGATTTCAAAAGAAGGCAACTGGAAGTGGGAGAAAATCCCCTGCCGAACATAACTTAACATAATATTGCAGTTAGTTGGAGCCGGTCCATATGATGGTGCGCTCGCTCACCCCAAAACAGCGAGAGCCTCTAACTTCAGCTGGAGCAGGGTTAGATTATGGCAAATATACGCAGCTGCTGCTTCATTCTAAATGATTGATATCAGCATTATTCTGAGATTTTGGTGCTTTTTGAAGGGTAGGGTAGATCGCTTTGGTCCTTGGTGCTGATACTTTTAACCCATTAAAACTGGGGAAGCATCTGTGTTTTTAATTTTAACCATTTTGCATTATTTTATACTTTGGCTATTAAAAAATAGCAGATATACAAGCTCATAGCGCGTCATTTCGTCCCACACTACGAGCTTGTAGATCTGCAATTTCGGGAGAAATCGTAAAAATGTGAGCAAATCTTTGAATATTACGCAAACATTTTTAACTCGAATCTTTGCTTCTGGGGGTCCCTGGAACAAAATATTTTGAGATGGGGGTCAGCGGCCAAACACATATCATTTTGGGGGTCCTTGACATGAAAAAGTTTGAGCACCACTGATATAGCAACATAGGTTTTTCAGAAAACTGTTAGGATTTAGAAAACATTTGTAGAATCGGCCTCAGGTCTTAATGGGTTAAAGACTATACAGTACAAATAACAAACTGAAGTAAAACTGATCGCACTTGCTCCAGATAAAATGTAAAAGACAATTTGTGTCGACATGTTTATGGACCGACAGAAGGAGGAGTGTGCCAAAAGCTGTAAAAATGAAAAAAGGACTTCACATACAGGTGATTCATTGCTATAGATTTCAAAACAAAAGCAGCTTATGGGGCCGTCACTTAAAATAAATCCCTCATTCTCCCAAAGATGCTTAGACGGCCAAGAAACAAAAAAGCATTCTGCCAAACGCTAACCCATAAAAACCAAAAACAATATGATAAGCGCTGAAGTGCACTATGGTTTATAACATTTCCTTACTGAGGGGTCAAGGGCCATTTCTATCAAAGCATGCGTTACAAAGGCTCATTGTTTTCCTGATAGGCGTTAACCTTTCCGAATGGGTGTGTGACCCCACCATTTGACCCCTTGGGATTCAATGCTTTCTGACTCACCTCATTCCAGTGACCTGGGTTGATGGTGAATAATAAACAGCTTCAGCTCCTTTAAAGAAGTAGTTCACCCCAAAAATTACTTATTTTCTATCAATTACACACCCCATGAAGCCTTGAATTCATGGAGATTTTTTTGTTTTGTCGCATTGAATCAATGAGACAATAATTTGATGATAATAATAAAGACCCTAATATATCCGGTAGGAGACACAAAGAGTCTCCTTTGTGTCTCCTACCGTCTTTATTATTCTCATCAAATTATTGGCTCAGGAATGCGACAACAAAATCTCCATTAATTCAAGGCTTCATGTGGTGTGTAATTGATAGGAAATAAGTAATTTTTTGGGTGAACTACTCCTTTAAAACCTGTGACTTATGGGATCAGGAAATAGCTCATATACGATAACTGCAGCCCAGTGGGAGTGTAAAGTGCACCCTTGCATTTGATTTGTTGCCAGTGCTATGTTTGTTAAACTCCCTGTGTAGTACCAGATGAGTGGGATTTGCTGTAATATCTCAGCTAATGTGTTGCTAACTACCAAGCTGTGGAAAGCGTGCGCACGTTTCATTTAATGCCCTCGTGACTGTGTTGGGTTTCCATGAAGCAGTAATCTCAGTGTCATTAAAGGCGACACGTCCGGACACTCGTGCACATTCAAACTTTAGACACGCGGGTTTTTCTACCATCTGCTTTCCACGCCAGCATGAGTGAGCTGCTGTGAGGGCTTACCACTTGCTGTGGGGCAATTGAAACCTCAAGACAGTATCATTTAATCTTACAACAGTATAATCTTTTGAGATTGCCCTTTCCCGCTGTGGCATTGCGGGAGGCTTACAAAGATTCACTCCATTGATCTGAGCACACTCTAAGTGGTGTTATTGTTGTCCCCTGTGTTATAATCACAAATACACGCCTCTCCAAATGGAAGGACGCAAGCAATGCCAGTGTGACTGGCTCTACGCTACCGTAAAGGCTTAATAGTGTGTTTGTTTTTTGTTAGGAATTGCTCTCATCTCTCTCTCTGTGTGTCTCTCTTTCTCTTTCTGTCTGTCTGTCTATTGTTCACTCTATCCCACATTTTCACTGTGCATGTGTGCGTGCATGTGCGCTTGTCTATGCATCTGTCTTGAAATCTGTCTGTGATGAGAAGACACTAATTCACCCAGCCATTTTGGGGGGGGGGGGTCAAAGGTCAAGGTCACAGTGCAAGGTCAAAGTTGAGCCCTATGCTTATATAGGCTACTGTAGCATTTGGTGCAAGTGTGGCATCTCTCTGAGTGCATTAACACTTAATGATAGAATCCACTTGACAAACTCTACTTCAGTAATAATGTACTACTTGCTATTGACCGTCCAAGCTGTCGTATGAATGATATAGGGGTCGCCCCTCCACTTATCAGCAGTTCAACCCTAACTGTGCCGAAATGGCTTCCTACCAAAGGACAGCCTTTTCTGGGTTACATCCTTAATGACCCCCCCTTATAATGTACCCCTGATGGATCAGCCAAATCGACTAATGATCCGCGATGTGCCACGGGGGACTTGTTGGGAGATTGGAGCAGTTAATTTCAGAGGGGCCTGCAAATGACTCCATTAAACATCACACCGCCCAGCGCCACGTCACCGCGCCATCAAATAACACGCGTGACATCTCTCCATGCACACTCCATAGCCGCTGACTCCATTCAGAACGACTGGCTGGCTGGAGGACAGTCAGGGAAGATGTATGAGTCTGTAGCCTAATGTATTCATAGGCGGGAAGATCAACAAATTGGTCCCGGGACATGATGAAGCAGCCCGCCAAGGTGTCTCTGATGAATTATGATGAAGCCATGTAAATGCCCGGCCAGAAACGCCGCTCTGCAGGGAGCCATTCAATTAGCCAGTCACTGCAGCGGGTATAGACTAATGACAAACGTCTTTTTAATGAATTCATTGGAATGCGATTTTCAACATCACGGTGGAATAAAAAATCAAAACCGGGAGTTGGAATTTTGTAAAGAATGAATGAGGGTTATAACAGGAAGTGATGCACAAGCATGCCTACCCACACAAACTCGCACACACAAAATATAATAAGAGGAAATATACACATACACACTCACACATACAGTACAGACTGTAGATAAGTGTGTGTTTTAACGGTATGATTTGTTCAGCAGACCAAGCTTAAAATAACGCGGCGCTGCGAGAGAAACACATTCGTAGGAGCCATACGGACAGCCTAATTAGATGAAAGCACATTATAGACATTACATCTGAATCTGTGCTGGATGGTATTTTTGCTACAACTGACAGTAATAATCTGCATAATTCACTAGGCAGCCTTTGTTCAAGACCCTTTTGACTAAGCCAAGAAAGAAAAATGAAGAAGAGGAATCAAATCCTCTGGCTTTTCAGACAAATTAACAGATTTTTTTAAATGGACTGGTCTGGCTTTAAGTGGGCATTATAAATGAAGGCACGTGGTAACAGGTGGGAGAATAGATTTTAATGACTGTACTATCTTAACACTGGATCTGCACATCTTCACACTGCAGCTGCAATAAGTCCACGGCCAGTCTCTAGCAATTAGTATAGATTATGAGCCAGGCGATGGCCTCGGGCATGCACGGCTGATGAGTCTGCCCTTGGTTGGATAAGCTCAAGCAGCCACGAGTGCCAGCTGGTGATCATTTGTTTATCACATACTGTACCCATAGCCTTATTTATTCACAAAGACAGTGAGAAATTGGTATTTGATTAACACCTTAAGTTAATAGATTAACATTATTGCCAACAAGGAACTGCCCTGGGACTGGAATATATAGTGACTAATGACTATGGAATTACAGTACAGTCCTGCAGCCATTCTTCAACAGTGTGTTGAGAGACTTGGCTAAGATCATGTACCTCACCTTTGTTTGCATGCATGAATTATGTGAACTATCAAAGGTTGCTGTGTTTTTGTTCCTTTGAGCCCAGAATCCCCAGATAAGTTCCAGTGTCTCCTCGGCCATGAATTCTACCAAACCATGAACAGCAGCCGCGTTGACGGCTGGGGTTTCTTCCATGTTTGTCACGGTGAGTTGCTCAAGCAGTGAGGATGCCCACCGTGATGGTTCGGTGAACAGTGGACCTTTAGCTTGCGCTGAGTTGGTCAGCCGTATTATCCACACAGCTTTAGCTACAGTAGCACTGATTGGTCAGATGCTGTATTATCCCTTGGGAAGATATGACAGCCTCTATGTTAAGGAGGTAGAATCCAAATGGTAAAAACATATTTATTTGAAGAGAATATGACAACGTTTAAATTTTGACCTGAAAAGGATCCTTTCCGGATCGAAACGTTGTCATTATTCTCTTCAAATAAAGATGTCTTTACCATAGTTGTGTGCAGGCTCTTCCTCCTTAACATCAAGGCTTTTTAGCCCAGCACCCACAGTCGATGTGCGTACAGTTACGTAGCCTTTGAAGATATTACAGCTTTACAATCTTATCACCCTCCCACAACCAGTGGAAATAAAGGCTGTGTATGTGATAAAATAAATGTAGATTATAGTATTGTCTCTTGGGTGCACGCTGATTCTCCAGAAGGCTCACTGACTGACTGATCTCATGTCTCATTTTAGTGTTAAAAATGCAGCCTTCACTAAATCTTCTTTCACCGCGAGTTTATGTGGGTGCCAATCCGACATTCCCCGTTCTTTATATTCATGCTATACGCCACGCCAGACTCCCGACGGCATTAAACTTCCCTTTAATTGTGTTTGGTGATTAGACACACTCTTCAAGGGCAATTTTGGATTTAGTTTCTTTGTGACAGTGGGTTGGCAGGCTGCCAGGGTGTGAGGCCTAGCAACAGCATTCGATTACTGTCATCCAGCATTTTCGTTCTCATCGTAGGCACTCGCATACTGGAACAGTGAGCTGATACTGCTGATTAATGCAAATGTTATATTTTTCAATTTTCTGTACATATTTCTAATGGGGATTGAAAACTGAATGGCAAACTTTGGCTGTGGGAAAGGATTTAGCTCTGAATCAAATTGAATTCAAATTACTTCAGCACTTTTGAACATAATTGGCCAGAATTATAATGCATCTGGATTGGGCATGATTACAAATGTCATATGTTAAAAGCAGCCTCGAAAGACTAATCAGTTGCAAATTCTATGCAGATTAGTAAAACAATTCACTTTCTACAACCATGCTGATTGGTGATTATGGGAAGCAGGCAGTTCGGAGGCGCAGCCTACGGTTTTGCATGGTGCACAGTTGAGCTAATTAAACAGGCAACCGTAGCTGCATTTACTGCACAGCGCGAGTGCATGACCTTTTCCACCAGGTGCAGTAAACACAATCTCATTAAGGTCAGAGCGTCAAGAAGGGTGGGGACCCTGGCTCACACACTGCACTACAGTAGCTTTCAATCCTGTGTAGCGAATGTGAGGTGATGAGAATATAGAGTCAGCTGCCGCTGCTCAGTCTGTAACGATAAAACGTGCACTTACACAAATGGACTCAAATGGACTCAAATGAAATTTAGGTAGGAGCTCAAATCCCAGTTAAGGTCTTATTGTGGACCTATAAAGGATTAGTTGCCGTGCATCACGTTCCCTTGAGAAGACAGAACAGAATACTATGAAAAATACAAGCAGGGCATTGCTTACGGACAGACCACAAGATCAAACAGTGAATTGGAAATGAGAGTCTATATAAGCCATGGTATCACTCCTGACAGCCATACTGTATATCCCAGGTATCACGTTTGATCCGTTTGAGATGAATAATATATGGGATATGACGGTATCCTGGTTACTGTACACATTTAGCACCTATCGAATGGAATGTGTAGGCCTATGTGTTATGCACAGTAGATAAAAAATACAAAAAATAAAACATAAAGGAACCTTTATTATTTTAAGTACTGCAAATAGAGGCCGGCATTTTAACCTGAACGCATCCCTATTCTGGGGGGAACATTTACCAAAAAAGAAATATGGACTTGCTCAAAATATAATTACTGCATTTAATGAATCTTAAAGCATGGACTGATTTGAGAAGTCTAGCAGAAAATAGTCCTGAGAGAAAAGATTGATTTACAAACCAAATTAAAACATTCATGACTTATTAGTTACCGTCCATTACTTATTACCGTTTCAATTACTTATACTTACTTATGTTTATGTATGATACATGGCCGACGCTGAGAATAGACAATCATTTATTGATGCCAGTTGGTCCTTTAAGAAGCATCTTACATCTCTATTGTAAGTCCCATCTCAGAAGGAAGGACTTCATGTTCTTTTTTCTTTTCTTTTTTTTTAATGGCATTTTGTGCTAAATGCCAGTCTATACGCAGTGGGATATGATGATAGAGAGAAAGAGAAAGAGAGAGATAGGGGGGACAACAAAGGTCACAAGTTCAAACCCACAACACGGAACGGCTCTTAACACGACCGGGTCCCCCTGCGTGTACTTTCTATCGAACGATTTCCCCGTGAACTAAACAAAAACACGTAACGCACGCCAGACGTATAGTATGATAATACCCCCTGCACTTCAGTAAACACAGAGATCAGGGCAACGACCCACCAAGTCGACAATATATACCTTCTTATTTCAGTGCTCAGTCTCCTGCTTCAAACAGCCCCAAAACAGCGCTTTCTGCACCGGCGTCTCTGCTCTATTACCGAGGGCCTTTTCAACAGCAGAAATAGGCCACATGTCCCTGAGTGAGCATGGGGTCTTATAGACGCAGACACACAGCTGAGGTCAGTGCAGCGTTACAGTACCTCTTCACGTAGCTGGCTGCCGTCCAACGTAACAGGGGCTGCCGCTTCTCATATCGGTTCTGTGGAGGAGAAGAGAGAAAACAAAGACATACTCAGGTCAGGGAAACTGATGAGGCTTCCAGAAGGAGAGGTTATTGGCAAAGAAAATGAGAAATATGAGACGGCCGAGTCACCGCATGCAGCCCGAAGACCTTCAAAGGCGCGCCGGTATAATTTGTCCTCATTTGACAAGTTTACAGTTGGTCTCCTGGAGAGATGGCCTGCGTTGTTTGCTAGTTTGTTCGTAACGGCTCAGTGAATACTACCTCCCCTGACATCAGCAAATACAGTAAATCTGGATTTGTTTAAAGGATTTTGGGGGGGGCTGACGAAATTCTGTCAGAGACATTTAAAGCAGTGGGATGGCGAGGGGGTCGTAGGAGGATACAATTATTCTCAAACACGGAGCAGATGGGATCCCATCCATCCGCAACAGCATTAGGGCTCTGACTCAAACTCATCTCGACACCCACCATGTGGGCACCTGAAGATCAATCAGCCAATGGCTAATCAGTATTCTGCCCTCAGACAGCCCACCCCCATCACGATCCCCCCTCCCCCACTATCTGACCGCCACAGAGAAGGTGGACGATCTATTGATGTGCGCTCTGTCATGACGACTTATCATTCAAACCCACTTGCGTCCCAGAAAAGGTCAAACGAAATTCTGTCTCATATCAAACCGAGTTTCGCTCTTGATTAATAAACGACTGAGGCATGCCCCCTACGCCAAATGAATTTCAAAACGTGTTGCGGTTGCTTTTGTGCAATTAAAAGATGAAAATAGCCTAATAGTGAGTCGTATCTGACACGGCACATGACTCGTGTATCTATGCAACGTTCAGCACTATATACACTCAGCTGTGAGATTAAACGTGTGCAGTATCCTAGCAATGGTACGAGAAGAGGCCAGGTGGGGTTTGTTTGGACTGAGAAGGACAAAAATAAATGTATGAAGGAACGAGAGGAAGGGAAGGAGAGATGGCATAAGGCGAGGACAGAGAGTGAGAGAAAGAGAGAGAGAGAGAGAGAGAGAGAGAGAGAGAGAGAGAGAGAGAGAGAGAGAGAGAGAGAGAGAGAGAGCAGAAACACCAAGTCAATGCTTTGCTGCAGCCCTGTCAGCTCACCCGACAACAGCAGTGTGCTCTGGATAATTGAGAAGAACTTCCTGCACTCAGGTGTGAGTGACAGGAGGGGAATATGTCAGAGGCCAGGCATGTAGTCAGTCACCAGATAGAGGCGTAGACACACACCGAGCCGCCAGACAGCCTCTCCTATTCCTAATCACTGGGCTCCATTAACAAGCCGCTCGCTGGAATTACTATGACAGAGTGTGGCATGCGCACGCGTGCTCACACATACACACACGCGCGTGCAGACTTGCAAGCGTATACGCACTGGCAGCCATGCTGGAAGGCACAGACACAAAAAGAAGACAGGAAAGACAGAGGAGACAGAGAGAGAGAAGGAGAAATATATGCATATCATTTTGCAAACCCATAAACGAGCAGAAAGACACGTGGGTGGACTGAAAAGGAAACTAGTGTGCACACATGCAAACACTTTCAAAGCAATACGCAAGTACAGAGGCACGCACACGCACACGCGCACGCGCACACGCACACGCACACGCACACACACACACACACACACACACACACACACACACACACACACCGCTCTCAAACCAGTCTCCCATACAATATAGAACCACTTATGCTTCGTCACAATAGTTGCCTTGACAACATAATGTGAATACCATGGGGTAATTTGTGCCACTACACAAGCTAATTCAGTCATTTCTGAGTTACATTTTCCTCCATGATACAATATATCAGCACTCAACGATGGCATAATTGATCTGAAGCCAGAGAACAATTAAGTCATTGGGAATGCAAGGCCCCCCGCTGTTAACGACGCTAATCGTCATCAAACCAATTACAGAGATTGTCAGAGGAGGGGGGGAGGTGGGTAATAACAATGGCTCTTAATTATTCAACAATGAGAATAATAAAAGCAAAGCAAATGCACCTGCATTTTCTACTGAACAATGTTTGGGACACTCGTCTCTGCCGTGGGGTAGAAAGGCGGTTCATATAATCCTTCATCTCCAGCCAAGTTGTTGGGAAATCATCCTTTCTGACGCCCAGTGGTGGAAACTAACTAACTACATTTACTCAAGTACTATAGGAGCCTACTTACAGTAAGTACAATTTTGAGGTACCTTTAGTTTACTTGAGTATTTCACTTTTTCGATATTACTCCACTACTTCTCAGTGGCAAGTACTATACTCCACAGCTTTAGATAGTAGTTACTTTAGTTTGCAGATTTAGATTACTAGAGGTTCGGCCCTCACATCTAGAGTTCGGGCCGCTACGCAGCCCTCACACCTACGTTGACAAGGGATCACACACTGCACGATTTCACCTGGATGCAATCCAGACCCGATACATACATTTGTTTTTATTCCAATTCATTTTAACCGACGTCTCACGAAAACGTGCAAGGCTACCGTGATGTATGCGTGAGACCGAGACAGGACGCTATTGATTGTCATTAAATAATTCTCTATTTGTCTGTCTGTCTCTCTCTCTCTCTCTGTCTATCTCTCAATGAAACAAACAAGTCAAACAGCTAAAGTGCACAAAGCAATTCAGAAGCATGTCCTCGGTCGTTCACAGTGATAAAGTATTCCAGCCAGACCTTTATGTACATATACAGTAGGCCTACTCTATAGGCCTACAGTAAGTGACAGAGGAATTAAATGCCCTCATACCTGCAACCTACAGGACTTTCCTGGTCCATGCTGCTGATTCAAGCAATTGTTTTTATAGCGTAGCTAACTATATTTAATACGGCAATATCAACATTGCTTTACCAATATTTGTAACACCAGAATTTTCCCATGGGGATCAAAGAAGGTCTATATCTATCCATCTATATGTCTGTTAAAAAACACACACAAACCCACACACACACGCACACGCACGCTCGCACGCGCACACGCGCACACGCACACGCACACGCACACACACACACACACACACACACACACACACACACACACACAAACACACACACACAGCTCTCTCTCTCTCTCTCTCTCTCTCTCTCTCTCTCTCTCTCTCTCTCTCTCTCTCTCTCTCTCTCTCTCTCTCTCTCTCTCTCTCTCTCTCTCTCTCTCTCTCTCTCTCTCTCTCTCTCTCTCTATGTCTGTGGAAGTCCTCTCAAATAAACAGTCCAACCTCGCACACACTCGCTCACCCTCTCATTTTGTTTTGTACACACACACACATGGGGATCTTGTTTGTGTTTTTAGATCTCAATGGAGATATTGCAAGCTTAATACAGGACTCTACGGTAATATTGCGGTACTATGCGGGGGGGGGTGGGTGTGGGGGGACGGACTAAATGGCTATACTCTGTTAATTTTTTTGTTGCGGGCAGGAGCTGCGGTCATGTCCAGCGACCCTCCCGGTACTGTGCTCTCATTGGCTGTAGCACGGATCTCCTCTCAGAGCGATCGTAACCCCATTCATACTGCATGATTTCCAGTCGGCGACAAAGCCAAATATCAAACGTGCTTAACACTATACACTGTTTTGCTGGAAGATCATCCTGTACTACTCTAATGCAACTCTCTATATCACTGCCCTGTTACCGGCTTCTGTAAAGATTTAATTTCCCCCACATCGATCAATACACTTTTATCCGATCTGATAAACTCATCTTTGTAGTGTTGCCATTGTTTGCGTGCAAGCTTAGACTGTTGAAATTGCAGCAGCAGCAGCTCAATAATGCTCCTGTAAGTGTCGCCCCCGTTATTGTTAATCCCAGTGGTGATTGGTTGATCGAGTTTTGGCTCTAGCGTCATTAGCTTCTATATTGAACTTTCAAGCTCTCGTTTGACAGGAAAACCATTATTTATACTGTAAGCACAAAGGCAATAAAAGAATGCTTTTCTTTATTTTTCCACGCTCTCTGTCAGTAGTGTTTTAAACTCACTATGAAGGGACACAAACGGAATAATAACTATAAAAGTCAGACTTTTTGTATGTTTTGTAGTGTTTGTTTTTTCATTAATGTAATGCCCCACTTCATAGCGTGCCCTACTTCATACAATGGTGTTGTGCAAAACTGTCGAAAACAGTCGATCTACAAGCTCACAACGGGTCACATCGTGACCCGTTGTGAGCTTGTAGATCTGCTATTTTCGATAGTTTTGCTAAACAAAATAATAATGACAAAGTTGTTATGTCTGTGTGGGTTTTATAAATATGAAACCAAAGAAAAATATTAACAAGGGCTTGTGACTACTACAATGGATCCATTGGAACACAGGTTCCTTTCTCCATTTCCTGAAAAGCAACCATTTTGGGCATTCTCTACAAGGTTTCCCCCTGACAGCAATTATAATATATTGCCATGTAATAATGCTGCAGACTCTACACTGTGGCATTACGCCTTTTAATACAGCCATAGGCAAATGATAACAGTCTAACCTTCAAAGCTAATTCCGCAGTGACATTTTCAGATCAATCCCCTAAGCCGCCTTTAATTGCTCTGTCTATTTTGTCTGGGAGAACAACATATCACTCCAGAATCCAATATACGTACATATTGCTTTTTACTTAAAAAGTTCTTTTCACCTTTTTCTTCATTATATAGAGTCATAAATTCAGGTGTGCAGGGTAAAACGCATTATAGAACCGCTTTGTTCAAACTAAGGTTAAATCTTCTAATGAACCATGTCTGGAGGCTACCTGTGACCATTGTGTTCAAAGAGAGCACCCAATCCAGTGTCAGTCTATCTTAAAGGTGCAGTAAGTGATATGTATATTTTTAACAAGCGTTAAATAGCTCTATATTCTTATATATGCATTGCTATAGAGTGTTTGCTCTGTAACAGGGGTCTCTCTGTCTCTCCAGGTCTTTAGTAAACAGAAAAGGCATTTTCAGGTTAGGATACCAGTTGTATCCAATCACGAACGAGAACTCATACAGGATACAGGATGAACAAGTGAAATTGGAAGTGATGGCTCATAGAAATGAGAAGACAAAATTGGAACTGGAACACTATACTTGAAGCTGGTAAATGGGTACTCTTTCCTCAAACACTCTAGTCTATAGCAATGATTACTATCATAATATAGAGAGAGAATACAGAGCTTTAGCTTTTTGTTATAACCATAAAATATCACTCACACTACTTTTATTACATTTAGAGTAGTCAATTATTTCTTGCCCCCTTTTTCTCCCAAATGTAGTTGTTATTCCAATGAATTCCTCCCCACACACACATTTCTGTGCTGTCACTGTTGTTGCATCCTACGTACTGACTCACCTGCCAGTGAGGAGTTCCCACCGGAAGGACGTAGGGCCTTCGTCCTACTCCTCCCGCCCAACACTCCCCACTGACAGGTGGTGTCACCAGTCCGTAGGAGTACATGCAATGACCAACATCACCCTCCCCGCCCGGCTTCTCTCCCCTGAACGGCGGCCAATTGTGTTCGCATAGATGCTCGACAAAGCCTGATCTACCACAGGGGATTCGAACCCACAACCTCCGTGGTGGTGGGCAAGGACTACCACTGCGCCACCGTAGCGCCACACTCACACTGCTTTTAATGGAGACTGTGTGGATTGTGGTTACAGTTCAGACACACAAATCACTGCCCGTCCAGACAGAAAATAAACCATAAAGATGAACGACTAAGAGATCGCCCTCTTTCAGTCAGGATGACTGAATGTAGTTATAGGACCCCTGCTCATCAGCGATACTCCCCATCTTTAATTAGGAACCTTAAGGCTACAGGGCGCCTCATACGTGTCAGCCTTTGCTCTGACTCTCCTATTGACAGTGTCCTCCGATCCCAATTACAGATCGGAGTTGAGACCTCGCAACGCGGTGTTGTCTGTGTGTGCATGTGCATGCGCATGTGCGTGTGCGTGTGCGTGTGCGTGTGTGTGTGTGTGCGTGTGTGTGTGTGTGTGTGTGTGTGTGCGTGTGTGTGTGTGTGCGCGTGTGTGCGTGCGTTGTGTGTTGCTCGGAGGAGATACCATCTGACGACAGGCTCAGCCGGGGGACAGAGGGATAATTAACTTTCGGCTCCGGAGCATCGCTAAGATTCCCTGTCAGCCATTGTTAGCATTGTTGAGGAGGCCTCTGGAGACGGGGGGGGGGGGGGGGGGGGGGGGGCGTCATCGACAGGAAATTGTAGCTCTAGTCGGATATCAACTAACTTCTGTTACAGTGTCTTGGGGGTTATCATGGGCCCCTGCGTGGTGCTGTGCTTCAGACAGAAAGGTGGTTGTTAAAATGTACCGTACATGCCACTTCCATAATATACTGCCATTTCAAGGTTGCAGCGTGTTCCATTCTTCATACAGACAAACCTCCGCAATACAAATTGATCGTCTCCTAATGGGAACGGAACGGCGCCAATTTACATGAAATAAAGGCTTTGGTCTTTGCTTTGTGAGTCCCCAAATCCACCTAGAAAAACGTAATCTGTGCACTCAGTGACGTGAGCCATAAGATGCTATGGGTAAACGGATTCATCATTATTATTAATCATTATATTATGTTTAACTTGTTTAACCACTTAAACCCTATATACTTTGTTCACTGGGGTGCTCCAGGGGTCTATACTTGGGGCGCTCCTTTTTTCCATCTACACGAAATCTCTTCATCAAAAATAGCTCTTGTAGTTCTGCTATGTTCGCTGAATATGGGTCAATAGGGTTCATGTGATTAAGCACCACTACACCAGTATGACCTTCATTGTGATAGTTTTGATTGCTGACTGAAAAATAATTACATTGGGACTGATTCGCTAAGCTGTTTACGCCCAGATTTTGAACGTAAAGGAATTTACGCAACTTCCCACGTCATGAGTCTGATTCATCAATCTTTTTTTGTCTGTGAATTTGAAGCAGGCCCGCTCTTTCTCGCATTTGCTCAGAGGAAGACTTACATGGGCCAAAGCTTGCGTATGTCATTAGAATGCCTTGTTCTTCATGCAAAATCAATTACAATAGTGCCATTTAGAGCCGATTATAGGTCCCTCGGCGCAGGGACGTGCTGACCACTAGGAAATGTGGGACAACTCCCGAACGGCCGGTCCATTCAAGGCCGAACCAGGCCGGGCGTTTAGGATCATTGCGGCTATATTATTTCACATTTTGGTACAGAAGTTAGCAGTAGTTGGCAAAACAGTGTGACTGTCACCTAGGTCTTGTTTTGATTCAGTGCAATGGTAACATGCTTAAACAAAGTTATGAGGCAGGTGTCAACATGAAAGTGCCTTGATGGTCTACAACAGGGGTATTCAACTAGAATAGGCAGGGGGCCACAATTGTAAAATGACTTAAAGTCAGGGGGCCACAAGACAAACAAACAAAAAAGAAATGTGTAACTGGTTGGTTAAACGTTTCATTTATTATGTTATCTTATTTATTTTGTGGTGCTAAGCTACTTCCCCCCTAAAGTGACGCATGGAGGTAGCCGTCCAGCCGCCACGACTGCTGCCCAATTCTGCCTTGCAAGTTATACATAGTACATGTAGATAAATAAACTGTGGTTTATAAAGTACTTGAAAGCCATACTTGAGTAAGAGAACAGATGTCTTACTTTAAATATATATTTTACTTTAGTAAAAGTTAAATTCACCCTTAAGAAAATCACTTGGGTCAAAGTGTGAAATTAGCTCATACAAAATGTACTTAAGAAAAGTATCTGGTGTTAAAATGTAGTTAAGTATCAAAAGAAAAAGTACAATAATCTAAAGTAAAAGTACAAATTATCAGGTTTTTCATAGTACAAAGAAACAAAACAGCCAGAAATGTTGCTTTATAATTAACTGATTTTAACTTTTTGAAAATGTTAAAGCAATAAAGAGACTGGCACCATTCTTTCAGTGTGTCTAGCTTACATTTCCAAGTAGCTTGTGGCTAGATACTTTCTGAATTGTGTACCTTTCAAGTAGTTCAACTACTTTTTTTCACCATGTAGCTGGCTTGACAAAAACAACATGAGTTTTGAGTGCAGTTTGTCCATTACATGCCATCTCACTCAATGTGTAGCTACGTGGCTGAATGTCATAATGCTCTAACTCTCAACTAATGGTTCATGAAACGCATCATGAGAGGTTGTGCTCTCTCTCTCTCTCTCTCTCTCTCTCTCTCTCTCTCTCTCTCTCTCTCTCTCTCTCTCTCTCTCTCTCTCTCTCTCTGTTAACTGTCCACAACCCTCCTTCTAAGACGAAAGTAGATAGAAATGGTCCAATCTTATAATGAGCATAGGCTGAAAATCGGTGGTCCTTTAACACGCCATCTGAAATTGAAATGCCTACTTCGTATTTTCTCAAATCCAAAATCAAAGCCTTTGCAGCAGTATAAAGGTGTGGCGGAGATATTATCCTCTCAAACATCAAAATACGTACTGTAAATGCTGTATGACGCAGTATGTCACCAAAATGGACATAATTATCATCCTATAGTGTATATATATATATGTATATAGACTATAGTACATAACAATGGACACTATGCTGTACTATAGCACACAATGGCCCCTTAATTATTAACCAGTAACGAGTTTTGGTTAACGATTACGAAAAATTTTCAAAATGGTCATCCTGTACAACCAACTATCCAAGATTATTAAAACAAAATTGGAATATGGAATGTGTTCCAGGGCCACAGGAAAACTTCCACGGGCCGCAAGTTGAATATCACTGATCTACAACATCATTTGACTCTCTTTATACCACAAAAACAATGAGACCTCACTGTCACTGCTCATCAGTTAGTATTTGGGGCCTCGCCGCGCGGCCGGAGGGATTTATTTTTATTTTTGAAGGCCTTTCCAACTCCTTTTCCCAGGCTTTTTGCCTTTGCCCAGCACGTCCCTGCTCGGTGGGGTTACCAGACAAAAATGAGGAGCACCTGCGATACACACATATCAAGGCTGGACGCGCCCTTTGGTGAATCGAACGGCGGCTTATGCTTATCGAAAATACGCACCCCTTTAGCCACTTTATTTAGGCACTATTTACGAACAGCTGAGTGAATCAGGCCCATTGTCCATCAAGGTTATCCTGACTTGACAAGGTACAGTATACTCGGCATAGCGTATTGTTGTGTGAGTAAGGCTTTCAGCAAAAACATGTCAAAAATTCCCATGGAAGATCTGTGCAGGGAAGTGGAAAATTATGTTTTCGAGGAACATTTGTCTCTGTCTCACTCTCTCTCTCTCTCTCTCTCTCTCTCTGTCTCTGTCTTTTTGTCTCGCCTAACCACTTAACCGGGGGTCCCCCTGGGGCGCTATACTAGGTCTGCTAGTATTTCCCTCTACACAAAACCTCTTCGCCAAAAATAGCCAATCTAAAAGCTCGAGCTCAATCTTGTAGATGGGCTCATTGAGTGTTCACCCCAGAATGAGGGCTGCTGTTTCTCACACCGGATCCAGGGACCACCAGGGGTCCAAATGGACCCTTACAGGTTTTTAACTCGGTGAGTGTACACATGGAACCAAATGAACCCGCAAGGATTCATTTGGTTCCATTTGTATACTCTCAGAGTTAAATTAACCCAACGCCTTGGGTTCATAATGGTGTGGTTAACATAGTTGAGGAACAAAGGTAGTCTGGCGAGTTGCTGGTATACAGTATTCATAGCACATGCAGTTCCCCGCTCTAATGTCATATTGAGTGGTCACAGCCTCATCAGCTTGTGTCTTAGTGCTGCATGGTATTACATGTGATCTATATACCTCTTAGTGAATCAGGGCGGTTCAGGGACATCCTCTTAGCATCAAAACGTATACGTGCCTCAAGAGAGCGCCCGGCAAAATCCCAAATGTTAATTTAACCGGGAGAAGCAAGAGGCCCCCATGAGAACTGAACAGGAACAGCACTGAGACTGCAGCTGCTGCACCTGCACTGTCTGTCTGCCCTGCTTGGATTGCGGCCCCATGCTTTATGTTCTGTTCTCCCTGTCATTGACTTTGCTTTGCAAAGGCTTCTGGAACAAGCCCCGCCCCCCACCCCCCCCCCCCCCCCCCCCCCCTTGGCCAAACACCCAACACCCTGTCAGTGGAACGGAGACAGAGTCCCCCTTGACGGGAGTGTGTTTGATCTCTGTGAGTCGCCTCCTCTCCCCCTCTCCCCCTCTCCCCGCCCTCTCTTCCTCTACACTACCTCTTTGGTACTGTCTCCATCGTTCCAGCCTCTCTCCTCAGCCAGGGCGGTGTCGCGAGCTCAGAGGCATCAGCCTGTCTGCTCCACTCACCTCAAGTCTGCTCTCCTTCTCTGCATCTGACTCTCTCTCTCTCTCTCTCTCTCTCTCTCTCTCTCTCTCTCTCTCTCTCTCTCTCTCTCTCAATTCAATTTCAAGGGACTTTTCTGGCATGGGAAACATACGTACGTTTACATTGCCAAAGCAGGTGTTAAATAAAACTAACAAAAACTAAATGTTTGTACAGTTAAGGCTATACAATCGGCTATAGCCCTATTAGAATAAGAAAATGTATGAACTGTGTAATATTTAAACGTTACAGCCCATATAGTATAGTCAATTATAGTATATTCACTGTCTTTCTCTCTCTCTCTCTCTCTCTCTCTCTCTCTCTCTCTCTCTCTCTCTCTCTCTCTCTCTCTCTCTCTCTCTCTCTCTCTCTCTCTCTCTCTCTCTCTCTCTCTCTCTCTCTCTCTCTCTCTCTCTCTCTCTCGCTCTCTCATCTTGCCTGACCGCCTCTGCGGGTTCTTTCAATCCTCAGACTCAGTGCCTTGTGAAGTCCCAGGAGGAGGACTCTGTGGACCATGAGGCCTCCTCCCCCAAAACCTCAGTCAACCGCACACGCACACACACACACACACACTCACACACACACACAAAGAGCACATTACACTATCTAACCCCTGGCGTGGCTAATGGGAGCTGGCGTTTCCCTTTCTAACAAAGTGGAGCCATTAGTTGACACTGAAGGGTCTCATCCCTCAGTGCCAGGGCTAATTGCGGCCATCGTAAATGCCCAAGCAGAAGTTGTGTGCAAAAAGCCAGCGAGCGCGCGAGGGAGAGGAGCTGACGCGCAGATCGAGCTGCTGTCACGGCGGGATAAAAAAGGGATTAGTTTACGCCTTCGGCTATCACACCAAATGCATCTGAGCCAGTTAGCCACACAGGTAAGTATCAGTGCTTGCCCTCGGTTAAAGGAATACTTATCACCCAAACAAGTTTTTTCTCTATCAATTATTTACCATATGAAGTCGTTGGGCTATTAACCACTTAAACCCTATACTTGGTTGACCGGAGTCCCCCAGAGCTCTACACAAACTGTGTATTTTCAGTTTTCGCTCTAGATTAAATATCTTTACTGAAAATAGCCGATCTACAAGCTCTCAATGCATCACAGCACGACGCATTGTGAGCTTGTAGATCGGCCATTTCACAATACGGATGCTGGGTAAGTGCTTAATGGTAAAGATATCAAAACCGACATTTAGATCCAATAACCGACTTGATTTTGCTGTTGTAGGTTATCAAAGCAAGTTTTTATTTTAATATTTGAATTGGCACCGGGTGAAAAAAGGGTTACAAAATCGAGGGATAAAAATGATTTAAAACGTTTTTATTTTAAATAATGTATTTTATATTATTCGTATATCAAAGAATCAACACAAATAATTCTAATATATTTTTATAATCAACTAAATTGGTTAACCACGTAAGCCCTGTATTATACTTTGTGTGTAA
Organism: Gymnoscopelus microlampas; assembly: GCF_963454915.1. Classification (NCBI taxonomy): domain Eukaryota; kingdom Metazoa; phylum Chordata; class Actinopteri; order Myctophiformes; family Myctophidae; genus Gymnoscopelus; species Gymnoscopelus microlampas. Next base: position 12,036,964 of record NC_139961.1, on the reverse strand, counting down.
AAAGTGTAAAAATAGTGAAGGTAGCCGATCTACAAGCTCAGAAGTTGCATCGCGACGCATTGTGAGCTTGTACAGTAGATCGGCTATTTTCTCTTTTTCCATTTTTTAAATAATCAATCACTGAACGTACTGTAATCGAGGCAAAGGTTTGAAAGCCCTAATTTGAAGTCTTGAATTCATGGAGAATGTTTGTTTGTGCTGCATTCCTTCACGGTGCAAAGAATCCAGAAACGAATAGATAATGTGGTGTTTAGGAAATAATGAAGACGCTAGACTGCATTCACTTGAATTATACTGTGAGAGCTGTATTGGAGAACATTTTTTTCATCTAGTTTTTCTGTTGTTAATTGATTTTCTTCATTCACTGTGAAGGAATGCAACACCAACAAAACTTCTCCATGAATTCTCTGCTTGATGGGGTGAGCAATTGATAGAATAAGATTCATTTTGGGTGAAGTATCCCTTTTAACCACATGAAACTTAGCATCTCTATTCTGGGCATGTCATAATAGGCATGGACGGATTAACGCGACCACGGGTCCTGGGCACAAATCCCCCCAGCTTGTAGATCTGATATTTCCACTATTTTTGGAAAATGTGTGAAATGTATGAAAAAAATTGGAACATGGAAACGACTATGACGATTATGCAAATTAACTGTGAATATCTCAAATAATTGTTATCAGGCTATTCTGTAATAATTGTGACAGGGCTCTTGCCGCGAGTGACCTCAACGTGGAAGGAACTCTGCTTGTCAAACACGGCAGGCACAGTTGCTGCGTAGATCCAGTGGTGGAAAGTAACTAAGTACATTTACTTAAGTACTGTACTTAAGCACAATTTTGAGGTATTTGTACTTTACTTGAGTATTTCCAATTTCCAATACTTTTACTTCTACTCCACTACATCAAAGGGGCAAATCTTGTACTTTTACTCCACTACAATTTTTTTACTTTTCAGATATACATTACGATAGAAACATACATTAACCACTTTAGCCTTGGCTATTTGAAAATAGCAGATCTACAAGCTCACAACGCGTCGCATCGCGACGCGTTGTGAGCTTGTAGATCGGCTATTTTAAAATATTTTGTACTTTTACTTTTGGTACTTTAAGTACATTTTGATGGCAATACTTTTGTACTTTTACTCAAGTAAATTTTTAATTTTGGATTTTTACTTGTAACAGAGTATTTTTATATTGCAGTATTGGTACTTTTACTTAAGTAAAGAATTTGAGTACTTTTTCCACCACTGCGTAGATCAGATGCTATTTTCTAAGCGTCTTGAAGCGTGATGAAATAATACTTTGGGTATATGAGATGAAAGAATGATCACCCAGGCATTCTTCGTAGTCCACAGTTGAATAACTACGGTCAACGATGAAAGCCCAGGTGATAATAGCTATTTACCCTGTGTCTGCGTTTCATGCCTCGCTGCAAACCAAAGTCATTCGAGTCTCAAAGTTCTCGCACCCATTCATGAGGCAGCGTGTTAATTCCCTCTCCCTCCACCGAGTCATTTGTTACACTGACAGCACATTGATGGCGGATCAATCCCGGCCCAGAAGGGCTCATTTCAACCGCAATTCGGTGCTTTCAATTAGTCTTGTTGGAAATGTACTTACACTGTTGAGACTGAACGCCTTATTTATCAACACTCTGCTTATATTAGCGCAATATTTCACCAGGGGCACTCCCTCAACCGACAATATTGGCTGTAGAATTCTGGGCAAGCTTGAGTCAGCAGCCCTTACAGTACAGTGCACATGTCCTCCTAATGAAGCTTGACTAAAACTCATAAGTAAAACATACAGTGTACACACACACACACACACACACACACACACACACACACACACACACACACACACACACACACACACACACACACACACACGCTCAGTGCACAGTATTGCAGAGGTATTAAAATCAACTTTATACTCTACCGAGGCGAGGGCTGGCTGTCTTGACACAGTTCCAGCAAAGGATAATGGATGGCAGCAGATTTGTATTGAAATGTAAATTATTTTAAACATTTCCAAAAACAAATGCTGAATTAGCTACACTTGGGGCCATGCAAGTCGGGAACGATGCAAGTGGGGAATACACGCCAAACCTGTTGTGCAATACTCCTGTTATCTGACGTACTTGTTGTATCCATTGTCAGCTCCGCGCGCATCATGTTTTGCTTTTTTTGCCGCCACCCTTGATCACAGCTCTCGTCATTTCTGTTCCATTGTAGACGCTGCCACTTATATTGGTAAGTAAATAAACAAACGTTACGTGACGTGAAATCAGTTATGCCAGCGGTTTAGGTTGGCCAAATCAGGGATTTAAATTAGCTTCACCAATCTGTGAAACCGATGAGTCGGGTTGGCCAATCAGGGAGACCGATGCATAAACTCCCCCCAAACACATCAGTGCGTCCTCCGCAGACCCGTAGTCAGACTACAAACATCAAAATAAAAGTCACTGTTACAAATCAATTATACAGGGTTAGTGTTGATATCCCCACTTTACTTTGAAGGCAAAGCCTCTCCACGGGCAGTCCTAGTTCTGCTTGATTAAGGTTTAATGACAGGTTCCTATAAATATATTACCAGTGAGTTACAAAACCTTTGACAGGCCCATAGATAAACAAGACATGACACACAGTCATGTATCATACCTTCTTTCTTTTTTCTGTGTGTGTGTGTGTGTGTGTGTGTGTGTGTGTGTGTGTGTGTGTGTGTGTGTGTGTGTGTGTGTGTGTGTGTGTGTGTGTGTGTGTGTGTGTGTGTTCTGCTGGGTATGCGCGGCTTATTTTCATAGACCTGGCTCCTGATGTGTCTCGCAGAATCTGGCAACACTGCTAGTGGCTCCCCATTGGCTAGACCTGGTTGCTTATTTCTCTCGCAGAATGTGTCAACACTGCTAGGCCAGAACGGACGCTACGCAGCTCGTATGCAGAGGTGTAAGGTAACTAAGTACATTTACTCAAGTACTTTACTTAAATTTTGAGGGATTTTTTCACTTCAGTCCTATATATTACTGATTTGAACCGACGGCAGGCGTGTATAGTAGGCATAGAGGCGAGAGGCGTGTCTAGTAGCCATAGTTCCCATAGCTTGGGAGGACGAGAGCGCCCGTTCAGAGTATGGGAAAGTATCCCCATTGGCTTGAAGGACAGCCAATGATCGAAAACATGTCGAGAATATGTCGAACATGTGACACAAGTGGCCAGTCTCTTCTTAGACCAGCGTGCTTTGCAAGCTGGTAAAAAACTGTTTTTACCTATTCTAAATACTACTAGAAACATTTGAAGAGGAAATAATAACAAATGGAACGACATAATTATTCAATTAAAGAGCTCATAAAAAATTCTCCAATGAGCACATCAAAAAGACAAAACAAAACCTTGACATTTTCAATTACATAACCTTCCTGTGAGGAATTATTAATATTGAGAGCTGGCATTGTGCCAGAGCGCTGGCGGTAGCAGCAGCGACCGCACATGAAGGCAGTAACGCTGCGGGTCGGCTGCTGTTGAAAGTGAAACGCGCGGGTGGAACGTTGCTCCGGGAACAGAAATAATTGCGTGTGTGCGCCGCCGCCGCACAGCCACCACCAACCTCCATAGACTTGTTATATACATTCCTTATGACAGCCTCCATTATGGCAGCACAGACCATGTCCTTTCATCGTGTCGCTGCCATGCAGAACCTTCGACCACAGGCCACACGCCAGCTCGCTCCCTTGTGGTTATTAGACACTCCAATTAAAATCCCAGTCCCTTTGCTGACGATAGTCAATATATGCCGCTTCGGGGTGGAGGTAAAGGAGAACGGAACGTTCAAAGGAGAGTTTAGTCTACTCCCACCTGTGTCTCCCGTTCCCCCTCCCGTTCCCAGACACCAGGGAGATCACGCACACTTCTTTCTGTGGCCTGCACAACAGAAACTGCACGTTTCAAGAATAACAGAGGAAAGGGAGACACTTTGAAGTGTTCCTGAGACCTTTTGTCAGACAAATGGTGGATAAAATACCTGTGTTCAATAGGGCCACGGTAAGACGACCGATGACTGCTTTGGAACGAAGACTATTCCTTTGAAAAGAAGAATCAAATAAGAAACATACTGTATAGTGCACTAAGGCATTTAAATGATGCTATAAATATGCAGGCTGTCTGCACAGCAATTGCTGCATACGCTTTCTTCTGAAAGGTGTACAATCAAAAACAACACTTTTTTTCTCTCTCCCTGCGTCCATCCGCTTGCATTTTTATAAATTACACACGTTTTTTATTTTTTATTTTTTTAAGCTGTTTGAAGGCCACAAGCGGTCTTGAAAATAACTCACTCAGAACATTGAATTGACAATGTCCATTTAAGTGGTGGGATGGGCTGCGAAAGAGACTGTCGATCACAATTTCATTCTCTTCAGAACTTTTAATGGCTGTCTGACCGTGACTCACGCCTCGCCATACAAAAATGGGTTGCCGTAGGAACCTTTCGAGAGTGGTGTGAAGGACCCCTACTCGACTGAAAATGAATCAGCTCACTCCTAGATGAGTTGAGTTTATTTGCAGGGCAGTAACACCTGAAAGTGGAGAGATACAAAAGACAGCAGTAAAATTGAGTGAAGCGATATGAGAGTGTGTGTGTGTGTGTGTGTGTGTGTGTGTGTGTGTGTGTGTGTGTGTGTGTGTGTGTGTGTGTGTGTGTGTGTGTGTGTGTGTGTGTGTGTGTGTGTGTGTGTGTGTGTCTGTGTGTGTGTGCGAGGACAATGGAGCAGAAAGCAACAACAAAAAATAAATAAATAAATAAACATGATGACAAGCGAAGACAAACAGACGAAACACAACATAATATGGCAGAAAGCAGAAGAGCTTTAAAACGTATCTACGACCAGGGAAATGACATGAATAAGAAAACAATGATGTAGAAAACAAAATCAATGGCGCCCATTCCAGAGTTTTATCTGCTGTAGCCATTATAAGTTTGGCAAGATCGATGGTCGCAAACAACTTAACTACAAGCCACGTATACTTTACAAATATTGTTGCCACCAATTTCCAAAAGCTGTACTGTAGTTCACTTGCCAACGTGCAAGAGTTCGAAACAGTTTTGAGATATAATCCAGCACAGTGAACATTGTGTCGCCTTTAATTTTGGGCTGTGGCTATGCTATGGCTCAGTGGTAATGCCGTTTCTAATTCTAGCCAAAAATAGTTTGTTGTTTCATGTTTGAAATTCATATAATGACTCCTAAATTATGATGTGAATATTGGTTATCAGTCAGCTGACAGCAAAAATGAAAAAAAAAAAAAAAAGTTTTTATTTTGTATTTGTTTATTAAAGAATTAAATAACATAGCCTTAACATAACCCTAACCCTAAAACCAAAATAAAGTAACCAAAAACCAAAAAGAAAGTCACAAAATCCGCCAATTTTCCGCGCGAGTGCACGATTTCGGTGCCCGCGCGATCTACTGTATATACATTCAATATCAATACCATTTAATTAATTGCAACTCTGTAATGATTCCACATCTGTGAGCAGTCAGACATCGTTCTGACTATCTAATAGTAATGCTAGAATCAGTAGTGTTGAGGAATTCTGGATCCAGGTTGAGACTCATTGAGTCTGACACAGTCGTTGTCAAGGAGTTACTGTATGTCTCAAAATAGAGACCAGACCACAGATATAGAGTGAGGCTTATGTCATATAGTCATAAGCTGTACTTATACCAATAAATACCAGGCCAGCATGAAGTGGCATCTTTATTCTATCACAGGGGTCTTCAACTTTTTTTCAGGCCAAGGACTGCTGAGAGAGAGATGAAGCAGAGACCCCCCACAACATATTATATAAAATGATAGATAGCTTCATAGACTATTAGTGTTGTGTGAATTCATGTTTTTTGTTTATGTTTATTTCAGACATTTAACCACTGAAACCCTCAAAACTTGACCCGTGGCTCTGTACTTGGTCTGCTCTTTTTTTCCCTCTACACCAAACCTCTTTGCCGAAAATAGCAGATCTACAAGCACACAACGCCTTGCAGGCTTGTAGATCTGATTTTTTCGGCTAATGTTCCCCTCAGAAATTGAATAGGGATTCTAAGATTCTAAAATCCATATCACACAAACATTTGGTGGCCCCCTGTAGTAACTCTGAGGACCCCTAGTTACTACAGGGGGTTACTACAGGGGGTTACTACAGGGGTTTACTACAGGGGACCCCTTGTTGAAGACCCCTGTATAATATTCCGACTGTCAGAACAATCTGGAACAAACAAATAAATAATTTATTCCACAGTAGCCGAACTCGTTAGTCGATGAATAAAACAATAATCTTCATCCACACCATGCTCAAACGAAGACAGGCACACAGAGGGACCGCGGGGCACCTTTATGACACGCATGTGCACCCCCCCCCCCCCCCCCCACAGATAGTGACAGACGACTGTCACACGTACCGCACGTGCCCAGCAACACAAACAGAGAGAGAGATAGACACACTGTTAAGGTTGGGATCTCTTTAGGATTTTCCGGGAACGCATCTGTGTTATTTTTAAGATTTCGTTGGGCTATTCAAAAATAGTAGATCTACAAGCTCAGAGCGTGGCACCGAGTGCCACGCTATGAGCTTGAAAAATCGTTACATTTTTTATTCAAATCTTTGCTTCTGCCTACATGCCAACATACCAACATGCCAACATGCCAACATGCCCCGTGCACCTACAGTACAGTATGCCGCACATGCAGACCAGGCACAGAGAGACGCAGAGTTAGGGAAAGAGACGTAGTTTGACCAACCCTTCTCACTCCCAAGGCGTCACATTTTGCTGCTCTGTCAGTAGCCTTGAAACGTCAAGTTTTGACATGACGGGACTCCATGACGACGTCGCATGTTGACAAAACTATGCCTAAGCCTAACCTTAATCCTAACCCTAACCTCACAAAAACTAGAGTGAAAAATAAAATCTTTAATACCCACGATGGGATTATATTACGAGAGGTTGCGGTTACTAGCCAAGCACTGCTACCTGGTTAGCCACGAGGCAGCTGGCCAAACACTTGATTCGAGTAGTATTTGAAGTTCCAATGCGTGCCTTTTAGTTTTTGTAGTCTTATAGTGACGCATTAGGGAGTGAAAATGACAGAGCGGCAATAACTGACGCCTATCTGTTATCTTGCCAATAATAGGCAACAAAAAAAAGATAGGTGACAAAAAGTCAAATTTAAACACTATACTCTGTCTGTAGCTCTTTGTCCTCCTTACTCAAACAATACTGTTATCATAGGCTGACAGAGTTATGCTCAATTATTACAACACTTAATCTAAAAACACATTATCCACACATACATGTATATTGAGCCCCGGGGGAAGCCAGTCGGCCTGGCGGAGATGCACTCCGCGGTGCGCCCCTTGCTTGTTGTAAATGAGATTTCTTATTTGTTTGTTTATTGCTGTGTGGGTTTGTAATAATGTACAACATGAGGTCCTGAAGCACAGCGGGACGGTCGCATGTGGAACATCGTGTGTGTAGCAGACAAGACGCTTCTACAGGCCGCACACTGTTTTGATGTTTCAACTGTGATGCAGCAGGAAAAACAAAAACAGCCTCTAGAAAGGCAACCGTGATGTTGATTACGCTCGTTGCAATGATGAATGTAGGTTTTAATGTACTGTTAAATGTAATGTGTTTAATGGAATGTTTTGCCTCGGGGTGTCACTCATTCAGAGCGACATTCATCAGCCCCAATGCAGGCTCTATACTTTGCACTGGGAAATTTCACATCCATCTATAAACGCACGAAATGTCTGTGTGTGTCCCGCCCATGTGTGTGTGTCCCCCATCCACCCACATATCTTGAGTATCTTGAGATCCCGGATGTCATCAATATGACCTCATAGTTCTGACGTCATAGACGTACCATGATAATGAAGACTGCACTAAGTACTGTGACAACGGGTACAGCGGGTACTCAGACAATGGGTACAACGGGTACTCTGACAGCTTAACCGCGACCCCACAACGCAGGGATCGTTCCCAACAGGCATCCGCCTAGTCCATTTAAATCCTACTGATATTGTGTGGATTGGAACATTCTTGAAAGGAAAACCTTTCTTTTTTCTTCTTTCTTTTTTTCTCCTCTTTTTTTCTACCAAAGCTAGTTTAAACCAGGCCTGTCTAATTGTGTTTTGGCATTTAATAGTTTTATAGCTAGAGAATTTAACTAAATGTTATCTCAGCTGTCATGTGCCGCCAAACACCTGTACCACGAGTACAACAAGCATTGATTTCAGAGTAAAACAAAACCATCCAATGAATCTATATGTAAAGTTTAACAGATCCACTGTCGATATCGATTGGGCCTTTACTGCAGAAAGACAACTCGCAGAGAGACAACTTTCAGATATGAACACTTTGACACCAGACCAGACAGCCAATTAGACCAACCTAAGTGACAGTTTTCCTTTATCACTCTCTTCCTCTGCCTCTCTCTCTCTCTCTCTCTCTCTCTCTCTCTCTCTCTCTCTCTCTCTCTCTCTCTCCCTCTCTCTCCCTCTCTCTCTCTCTCTCTCCCTCTCCCTCTCCCTCTCCCTCACACATGCACGCACACACGCACATGTGCGTGCCTTTTGAAATCAATGGCAGTGACACAGCGTTGGAGATGAGTAAAAGCCATAAGAGTCACTTTTTAACCACTTAAAGGAGTAGTTCACCCAAATGTAGATTTATTTTTTTGTCGCATTCCTGAGCCAATAATTTGATGACCGGTCATCGGTCAGTAGGAGACTCAGTAGGAGACTCTTTGAAATCTCCATGAATGCAAGGCTTCATATACTTAAAGTACCAAAAGTAAAAGTATTGTATTTTATACATAGGCTATTTGAAAATAGCAGATCTACAAGCTCAAAACGTGTCGCGATGCGACGAGTTGTAAGCTTGTAGATCGGCTATTTTCAAATAGCCTATGCATAAAATAGGGCTGAAGTGGTTAATGTATGTTTCATAATATAATATTGTATATCTGCAAAGTAACTAGTAAATACAGTTTTCAAAAAATTGTAGTGGAGTAGAAGTAAAAGTATTGGAAATTGGAAATACTCAAGTAAAGTACAAATACCTTAAAATTGTACTTAAGCACAGTACTTAAGTAAATGTACTTAGTTACTTTCCACCACTGCCCGCCACCCCTCTCTCTCTCTCTCCTGCAGTGCATAATGGGTCACCTCTATGCGTGCCAGCTACGAGCGTGGGTGACATGACATCGGCTGGAACAAAAGCATTGCCACTTCCTGTAGCCGTCACAGAGACATACCGGTGTAATCTCAGGACAGCGGCGGCCCACCGGGGGACACTATCGCTGGGGCAGCGATAGTGTGTGTGTGTGTGTGTGTGAGAGAGAGAGAGATGAAAAGAGAAGAGGCAGCGCAGCCACAGAGGGAGAAAGAGAAAATATGCACTAAGCAAAAGATAGAGACGGGAGTGAGAGCAGTGGCGTGCACAGACATTTTGAGGGGCAGGTGCTCAAGTAAATTATGCTTTTTTTGTTTACTTGGTCTGCTCTTTTTTCTTTCCCTCTACACCTATACCTCTTTGCCAAAAATAGCCGATCTACAAGCTTGTAGATCTGCTATTTTTGGCTAAAGTTCTCCTCAGAAAAGGGACGCTAGGTTTCGAGTGGTTATGGTAAAAAGAAAAATCATATCACAAAGATTTGGCGGACCCCCTGTAGTAACTCTGAGGACCCCCTAGGGGTCCCGGACCCCCTGTTGAAGATAATAATATTTTTTTCAAAAGGGCACTTCTGGTCAAGAGGGCAAAGGGCAGGTGCTCTAGCACCACCTAGAGTCTATCTGTGCACGTCCCTGAGTGAGAGAATGAGAGAGAACAGAAAGGGAGAGAGAGCCCCATGCCTGCGTTAGTCTCTCAAGCCAGACTATCTCTCCCACAATCTTTTCCGATGCTACAGAGTCTGCAATTCCACGATGTGAAGTTGAGAAGAGAAGCTGTTATCTGCTCACACAACTCAAGCTGTTATCTGCTCACAACTCATACATTAATTAACTAATGGTGAACTTAAATAAGGGTACTATATCCTTGGTTAAGGACGTTAAGGTCACTACTCCTACCCGCTATGAGCCCTCATCCTGGGCATAGAAGTGGAACAACTGTAACGGTTAACTAATGATATATTGCACTTGCTTGAGTCATAGTGACTGCACCATTAGTTAATTAATGGTGAGAACCAGGAATTAATGATGAGTTCATGGTAAATTCATTATGAATTAATGTATGAGTTCATCATTAATTCATAATTAATTAAGCGTTAAATACGTGTATGAATTTGCCCCATCAAATGAAGTGTTTACCGACTAATTTGGTTTCCAAGTAAGACTTATTTACAAGACCGCACAGGAAAACTGCTTTATTTTCTACTAATGTTCATAGCTTCCAAAGTACCAGCTATTAGGCGGAAGCATTTGCAAATTGAGAAGGGTAAAAAACAGATCAGGAGACAGAAGTGGAGAAGAGAAAGGTCAAGACAAAAATCCCGATGATTCATCAGCCCCGTCTCTCAAAACATGCCTTGGTTTCTGTTCTGACTCATAACACAGCAAAGCAATGGTTTTAGTACCTGTATCTTAATTCAGTGATTCTTAAAGTGGGTCTTTGAAGGGGCTCCATAGGGTCCCTACCTAAATCATGAGTCATGAGTCATGAGGGATCTCCATATATGGGCATAAAAAGACAAGGACTGACAGATACAGAGATCTCCATTTATGGGCATATTGGTCGGATCGGCTGTGCGATGTAGGTGTGAGGGCGGCGTAGCGGCCCAAACCTCTAGTGTAACAAAACAACTTAATGTAAAAAAATTGTAGGATATCACATAAAAACTTTAGTTTTTCGTAAGTACCATACGGACCGCTGTAAGAATACATAGTCTGTCTCCATGGGCCGCAATGACAACTAACACATCTATAAAAATAAACTACCTTTCACGGGAGGATAATATAATAACCCAGCCAAAGATTGTTTTTTCAGCAATTAAAGTCCTGGAATCTCTTGTGGCTTTGAGAGCTCAGCTCGGATGCAGGGCTCATCTTACCACCCGACTAATAGCGCTGAATAAAGCACAGGCTACCAGCTATGCAACACGCTAAGAAGCAGAGACACACACGACACACAGCCTAACATTCACGCTTATTGTCCTCCTATGGGATTAACAAAGAAGAGAGGGCTCAATATTATGGATCAAGAGGATTATAAGCCGTTTGTGTCGACGGAATCTCATCGCTCGGAGGGAATCAAGAGGATACAATCAGAAGTGTGTCTGGACGTGGGGGGGGGGGGGGGGGGGGGGGGGGGGGGGGGGGTTAGGGCAGCAGCCACATGGCGCAACATCCAGGCTTTTCTCTACAAGCAGACAACAAGTTGTACGGCCCAGCAGGCAAACATGGCATCGACCACCACATGTTGGGAAGGAAGAGAATGCACTTACTACTACTCAGGGATGAAATCACTCACTGCATCAGACTTGCCTTGCATCTCTCAGGGTGTTCACTTACACATAAGTGTGCGTGAGTGTGCGTGGGTGTCCGCATGTGAGCGATAGAGAAGGCGAGACTTTGAATAAATGCCTCCATGTCCAGTAATTCCCCTTTTTTCGAGGCACACCAGTCAATAACAGCCCCACTGTCAGAGCGACTCTCGTCTAATTTAAGCCTATTAGGTCCACACGGAGCGAGGCTTTTGAAAAGTTTCAAGCAAGCGAATTGTATGGCTCCACGCACCGTTTAAAAGGCTGCACAGCCTTAATCCTGCACCACTTGAAACGCACGCATACACACACACACAACACGTGCGCCCACGCACACACCCCCACACACAGGAGAAATAAAGAGAAAATTTGCAGTTGTCAGGGTTCTTGTATACAACTACAGTTCAACACTTTATCACCATTGATTGGCCAGCCTGTCGGTAGTTCAGTAATTACTGTGGTCTTTTTTTCTCCCCTCCTTCATTTTCATTCATTCCTGTTAACCACCATTTACTGCTTCCTTGACTCGCTTCTGCAGGAAGCCAGTTCTGTAGGAAGCGTCCATCAGCCAACTGCACATACATGCAGGGCCCATTAATTCATCCCAGAGGCTATGTGCGTGTGCATGCGCGCGCGCGCGCGCGTGTGTGTGTGTGTGTGGGAGGTGGCGGTGGGAGCGTACGTGCTGTATTTAAGAGATAGGAAGTAAGAGAAACGGGTGAACGCTAGTTAAACTCCGAGGACCCTGTGCTGACGAGGGCCCTCAGAGCTGCCACGCTTGACAGATTTGATTGTCTAATGAAAACAGAGGCTCTAGTGTGACATGTTTTCATCCCGCCTCGAATGCCAAGTGGCTCCCCTAATGTTCCTGTGTGTGTGTGTGTGTGTGTGTGTACACGCACGGTCATGCACACGCGCGTGTGGATACGCATGCATGCGTGCACGGAGGTACGTTTGCATATTGTAAATGCACATGATTGACCGAGCATGACTCCCACATTGTCCCCCCCACACACAAACACACACACACACACACACACACACACACACACACACAAACACACAAACACTCAGGTATGCCAGATGGATTCAATGCACAAAGAAAACAGCCAGCGAGCACAAATGAAGAGCAACAGCTGTCAAGTCCTGTGAATAATACAAAGTGCAGGAGGGGAAGGGCTTCCTGAATCTGATGAATTCATAGCACAAACTCTACCTTGTATACAGGTAATAGGGGCAGGTTGACATTTAGAGAATGGCTGATTAGCGTATCTCGCCGGCACGGCAAAGTGATTATCCCCCGATGTGTCAGACGCAGAGAGCGAGTCAAGCTGCCACAGATATTTGTCCCCCCCCCCCCCCCCCCCCGTGGCGCTGGAAAAAACAATAATGTGCTGGTGAGATTGATGAGCTGCATGGCGAGGAGGCACGAGGCACAGACGAAAAGACAAATCGATAAAATGATGATAATACGTACTGTATGCGTACGCGTGCCAATCGCACGTGCAGCTGAAATATACTACATATACTACTGAAGCCTGATTTGATGGTGTCGCGCCAAACTTAGCCCATCTACAAGCCCACAATGCGTCGCGGATGTAGTATAATACATTTTTTTGTAACGCACTTCACATTTTTACAAATCATAAAGTGCTGCAGGGTTTAAAAAGGCAAGACAAAAACAAAAATACATTCTGCAACAACATAAGACCCTTCTTGGGGTAAAAAGTAAATTAAAAACAAATTACGGCATAAGTACGTGGCCTTGTATATGTGTTCGATGCGACAGCTTCTTACGACAAAGCATAAATTAGGCATAAGGAGCAAGGATGGGGTAGGAGGGGTACACGCACACACGCACACGCACACACACACACACACACACACACACACACACACACACACACACACACACGCACACGCGCATTCGCATGCACCCTCTCTTCGCACCCTCTCTTTGCACCCTCTCTCCCTCTCTGGCCTGTCAAGTGATTTTCTCCACTGTACAGATTGGCTAATAGCAGGGGTGTGGCTGAGTGGCAGCTTGCACGTCTTCTCTCTGGAGACGAGGTGCGCTCGGCGTCCTCGCAGCCCGCTGGCGTGCTGGCTCGAGACTGTTTAATGATCACACGCCATCTGCAGCGCCTCCTCGCTCCGCATTCATAACGCTCGCTCACAAGGCCTCGTCGCAAATAAACATCACTGTCGGGTGGAAACCTCGTACGGCCCAAAAAACGTTACTTTTCAGGAAACAAGGGGATAAAAGGGATAAAAGGGATAAAAAGGACCTGTGTTCCAATATGGATCCAATGTTGTTATTTTAGTCACAAGCTTTGTAAATACTTTTAATTGGTTCAATATTTGTAAAACCCACAGACAGACACTTTCACTTCCACTTAAAAAAAAACATGTCAAAAATAACAAAGATAGCAGATCTACAAAATCACAACATGACACGTTGTGTGCTTGTAGATCGGCCATTTTTGCTACTGTTGAATGACACTGTAGTATGGTGAAGTAGGGCATTAATTTACGGAAGGAAAATAAAACGTAAAATGTAGAAATAGGTAGATACAAGTTTTCTGCCCCGACGGTAGTGAAATGTCAAAGATTAGACCAGCAGCTCTGCATCCAAAGGTCGGGAATCCCCTAATCCCCCCCCGACCCCCCAGTTGTTTGTCTGAAGGATGAATGCAGTGAGGGGTCACGAGAGGTTCAACTGCATGCAGCAAAAAAAAACACAAAAATAAACACACATATCATTATATTTTTTTCCCTTCATATTTCCCTCTCTGTGATACACTGTGCTGTAATAAACCCTCTGCCAGCCTCCAGGGCTCATACAGGAATTAATTCAAATACTGTATGTAAGCGTTCAACCGGGAGAATTTATAATCTGCTATCAAAGGCCACCTTCCAGGGTGTTTGCACTTGTAATCGAGGGTTGCGAACAAGGTGTCGGATCTTCGCGAGCTGAAAACATGGAAGGCTTGCTGGTCGAGTCTAGACACCCGGCAGCTGACATTGCAGAAAAAACACTTGTCGAAAGGGGTCGTGTGACCGACTATAACCTTTAACACTGCATAAGTGGTTTTCAACTGCAGTGCCGGCAACTCTGACCACGGCCAGTTCCAGATAATACATTTGTTTCTAAACTCCAGTCCACATGCATAATTCTGACTGCTCCATTGTACTGGCTTGTTAGATGTCTGGTGATGCCAACCTCCCAGACCCCCCCCCTCCCCAAAAAAAAAAACGTACCTGGGGTGACAGGGCTTTTTCAGTTGCAGCCCCCTCCCTTTGGAACCCACTCCCACCTCACATCTTGCCGTGTTCAAAGCCTCCCTCAAAACCCACCTTTTCACACTTGCTTTCCCCACCTAATAGCCCTTTTTGCTTCTTAGTCTTAATGTTTTAGCCTTTCAACTTTTTCTCTCCAAATAAAGTTCAGTGGCGTGCACAGACATTTTGAGGGGCAGGTGCTCAAGTAAATTATACTTTTTTTGTTCACTTGGTCTGCTCTTTTTTCCCTCTACACCTATACCTCTTTGCCAAAAATAGCCGATCTACAAGCCACAACGCCTCGCAGCGCGAGGCGTTGTGGGGTTGTAGATCTGCTATTTTTGGCTAAAGTTCTCCTCAGAAAAGGGATGCTAGGTTTCGAGTGGTTATGGTAAAAAGAAAAATCATATCACATAAAGATTTGGCGGACCCCCTGTAGTAACTCTGAGGACCCCCTAGGGGTCTCGGACCCCCTGTTGAAGACCCCTGCTGTAAACTGGAAAAAAAACACTTTTTTTTTCTTTTATTCGAAAGGACACTTCTGGTCAAGAGGGCAAAGGGCAGGTGCTCCAGCACCACCTAGAGTCTATCTGTGCACGTCCCTGATAAAGTTGTTTATTTTGTAAATCGACTTTGGGTACTAAGAAAAGCGCTATATATAAGTCTATATGATATATTATTATTATTATTATCATATTATTATTAGATGCATTCCCTTACTGTTCTCTACAATTAACCTTAACTGTGACTGACTGAAGGGGCGGCAGTGGCTCAGGGGTAGAGTGACTGGTAGGGAACCGCGAGACGCTGAACCCCTAATTGCTCCCGATGAGCAGGTCGGTGCCTTGCATGGTTTCCTCCGCCATCGGTGTATGAATGTGTGTGTGAATGGGTGAATGTAATGCACAATCTACAGTATGTAAAGCGCTTTGGATGAAAGCACTATATAAATGCACCGTTTACTGTGACATTCTCCCCTAGCAAGACACTGAGCCCCTAACTGTTCCTGATGAGTAGGTTGGTGCCTTGCATGGTTTCCTCCGCCATCGCTACTGTATGTGAACGGGTGAATGTGAAGTACATTGGAAAGCTCTTTGAAGGGCAGGAAAGACTAGAAAGGCACTATCTAAAATGCAATCCATTTACCATCAGCGTATCTTTGCTGTTGGGCACAAACGTTGATCTCCATATTTCAACTTTCATGTTTTTTGTAAATGAATGCCTTACTTACTCATACTACAGTGTCACACAAGAGTAGCAAAAATAGCCGATCTATAAGCTCACAACATGTCTTGATGCGTGACATAGTGATCTGCTATTTTAAATTAAGTGAAAGTGGTGAAGTCTGTGGGTTTTATATAAACAAAATGTTAACAAGCGCTTGTGACTAAATAGTAACTGCATTGGATCCATTGGAACGCAGGTACTATTTTACATTTCCTGAAAAGTAACCGTTTTGTACATACAAGGTTTCCACTCGACTGTGACGATTTCTATTCTGAGATCTGGCCCACTGCGCGGAAATGTACGGTGCTCTTGCAGTAGCCTACTACCGGGAGCACAGAGCCGATAAACAGTAAGCAAAATGTAAGATAAGCACTAATCAATATGTTGCTGGGAAACGTATTATTTGGATGAAAGTTTATTTAAAGAACAGTTTACCACTCATTGCAGGTACATGTACTGTATGTTCAAGGGAGGTTGTAAGAATGCATGCGAGACAGACCCATGTTGAAGACCTTCTAGATCGATACGCGTTGGTCATAATCTGGTGCCTTGCTCAAAATAAATCCTATACATTTTTTCATCAAAGACGGAGTGCCTTGGAATTACTTTCTTTGCAAGTCTGCAGTCCACACCATTTGGGAGTTAAGCAGTACTTCTTTGAAAACCCCTTTTTGTTTGTAAGAATGCATTGTTGCTGTCAGGCGGAAAACTCATGTACAAAACTGTAACTTTTCAGGAAATGGAGAAAAAGAACAAACTGTGTTCCAATGGCCGCAAAGCTTTTGTTAATACTAACATTAGTTTAATATAAAACCCACAGATATACCACTTTTGACCTCACATCCCTATTTTGAGCATTATAGGCGAAACATTATTATTATTATTCTAAATTTCTTTCAAAAACAGCGAATCTACAAGCTCCCACAGTAATAAGCTTGTAGATCGGCTATTTTTGCAAGATTTTTGCGACATTCATACAAGAAAGCATAAAATAGGGCATTCATTATGAAAAAACATGAAACTATGAAATACGGAGATAGAAGGTTTCTGCGCGACAGTGTTGAAGTATTTATTTGTCAATATGTCGACATTAGGGCTAGGCCATACGAAGGTATATATAGGCTACTGTATATTATAGCGTATGGCGTACCAGTACAGGTTTTGCAATACTGTTTCTATCATGGTACAGTAGCTCTCCATTTTGGGTGTCAGGTCACGTCAGTGGTTCTCAAAGTGGGGGTCCAGGGACCCTCAGGGTTCCTTGAGGGGGTTCCAAATGGAACCCCCTCATGGGTCCTTCAAAGTGGGGTCCCCCAGGGGTCCTTGGGGAGGTACCAGGGGGTCGCCAGCTAAATTAGTTAATAAAGCGTCACAATCATTTTAACCTCTTTATCCATATTTTATACTTTGGCTATTCGAAAAAATAGCAGATCTACAAGCTCATAGCGCGGCACCGAGTGCCGCGCTATGAGCTTGTAGATCTGCTATTTTTGAAAAATCGTGAAAATGTGTGCAAATCTTTGAATATATATATATTTTAAAGCAAACATTTGTAAGTCAAATCTTTGCTTCTGGGGGTCCCTGGAACAAAATATTTTGAGATGGGGGCCTTGACATGAAAAAAAGATTACAGACCTTACAGGTTTGTAATTCTGAGAGTTATGAGGGTCCTTGACATTGAAACGTTTGAGAACCACTGGGTTACACACTCCAGGCTTTGTGCCGGTCTCAACAAGCAGGCAGGACTGCTTTAGTGATTTCCTCCACATGAAAGCGATGAGGAAATATGGAGAAGAGTGGAACTGTAAATACAATGCAAATTGCCTCCCATGTTGAGAGAGCAGAGCAGTCACTGCCGTTTGTCACTGAAGTAGATTTTACGGCATTGCTGTCAGGAGATAAATAATAATGCTGTAATCAGTGCTCACCACCAGTCCATCCACTGCCGTTAAAGTAAAAAAAACACTTTTTGTTGACAACTTATGACAAGTGACACATCTGACACTTAAAAGGAGGAGCGTGACGGGCTGAGCACTGTGTGTGTGTGTGTGTGTGTGTGTGTGTGTGTGTGTGTGTGTGTGTGCGTGCGTGCGTGCGTGCGTGCGTGCGTGCGTGCGTGCGTGCGTGCGTGCGTGCGTGCGTGCGTGCGTGCGTGCGTGACGTGTTCTGTAAAGCCAACTATTCTTCAGTAGCCAAACATGGACATTACACTACACTCAATTATAAATTATATTCCAGTTCATATTGGAAGCCTTCAAAAACTTTTAATCTGCTCTAAACTTTATTTTTTCACTTTAATTAGGCTAATTGTATTGATTTTCTTCTTAACTCTGATCCTGCTGCAACTACAATCAGCTATTTTCAAAAAAGTATATTCTGATGCCAGTACATTTGTACTTTTACTGAAGTAAAATTATGAATACAGGACTTTTACTTGTAACAGAGTATTTCTATGTACTTTTTCCACTGCTCTTATGTTTTTCACTCTTTTTTGTATTAATTCATTCATTCTTGTTCCACTGAATGGTTCACTGATTAACTGACCTACTTAATGATGGATGAATTGATTGATGTCTCACACCCAAATAACCTTTACTTCTATTGCTATATTATGTAAATTATATGAGATGTTATTTATATAGCATCTCCTCTACATGGCCCAGGCACCTCCAGCATTTCTCTCAATATATTCTCGACAGAGCAACGGCAAATTTTTCATTCTGATAATATCATGGGTTCAAGTCCTTGCCATCCAATTTCTGGTTATTCCCTGTTCACAAATATTGATTTAGCCGACCCTGACTGGTGGAGATAACATACTGCATATGAATTCATAAACAGTGATGAAGCGGTTTAATAAAAGACAATGCCTGCGCACACCCCACCCTTTCACAATACACTGGAGCACGCAGGAAGTGGGGCTCACAGCTTGCATTAAAACTTCAGCGTGCATATTTCCACGGGACCCGGACTGGTTGACAAATGCTTACACACATACGGAGAACTGTGAAAGGCGAAAATGATGAAAGTGCATTTAGGTAAGCCGTGCACAGTTATTATGTGAATATGATGGTTGTATATTCTGAGGTGCATGCGAGGGAAGGGAAGAGACTGATTAGCTAGCAACAGCTTGGCACAGCGCTGCCTCTGAGCAGCGCTCATTTCACAAAGCCATCTATATTCATTTATGCATGGACCAGCGCTGTAGGAGCAGCGGAGAGCCAAACAGAATATTTTTTCCCTTTGCGTCGTCTCTCGTCTCTCCGACGCTCTGTCTCTCCGTCTCTCTTTCAATAATAAACCCCCCTCCTCTCTCTCCTTTCGCTCTCTCGGTATCTCCTACATCTAGTTCTGTTGACATTTTTTGGTTAAATATTGTGAGAAAATAGCCTAACATTTCCAAGATCGTGCACGTACGTTATTTATTAAAATAGTTGTAATTGTTAGGGCTTTTCTGAGCTGAGACAGGAAACAAAGAGAGAAAGAGTAGGGGAGTGACATGTTCAGTAGTACAGTAAATGGGCCCGGCTGGCTGGGAATCAAACTGGGGACTCACTGACAGGCATTAGAGCCCATGTGTTACAACTACTCGGCTAGTCTCCCAAAACATGTATTGTTTTTGTTTTGTTTAACTATGCACAGTTCTTTGCACACAGACTAACAAGTGACTGTCCACATGTTCAGCCAAAGTTTTGTGTACTATGAGTCATTAGGAAACACCATGAGACGGAAACAGTTGGAGAGGAGAATCGACAGAAGGAGAAAAGGTAAGAAAAGTAGAATGCAGAGAGAATGGGAGACGGGGCATCAATACATTTGGTAGCCTTCAAATTTGATTGTTAAAATACATTTCCCGGAAATTTGTGCGGCATTAGAAATGATTGTAAAAAAACAAATAATTCAACCAAGGTGACAGATATCACTTGGCAAGGACGCTGAGTCTCTTCAAACTGTGTTTTCCTCAGGTGAAATGCATGGCTCATTCAGGAATATGTGAATGTTTTCTCTTTTTGCTTTGACTCTTTTCACTTTGCTCCTCCCTGAAGCAGAGCACTGATTGCCGAGGAACAATCCAGGCATTTGATTGGCCTCACATTTCAAGGATTCTACGGTGGAAAAGTGCGCCCGACTGTATGACAAACTACCTGCTCAAGGCCCAGTGACAAACAGCCAAAGCTTTCCTTAAGCTTGTGCCAAAGGAAGATGAAAATGAGGACACAGGCAACTTGTCAGCTCTCACAAAATTGAACACATTGTTTGTTCTCGGAGGTGAGAAAGTTATTTCAGATGGCTGCGACAGTATTTATCAACTTCAATCAAATAGGATTTTTGTCTCCACCAGGCCGAAAGGCATGGCGAGAGAGTATGTTTTACCCCCTGTCCGTCTGTGTGTGTGTGTGTGTGTGTGTGTGTGTGTGTGTGTGTGTGTGTGTGTGTGTGTGTGTGTGTGCAACACGGTCTCATTCCCAAGTCGGCAGATATAGTCTTTTAAACCATCCCCCAAGACAGCACACCCTGCCGCCGCGGGCCGCCGCCGACGGCAAATACGACAAATAGATGGTGTGTGTGTGTGTGTGCTCCCCCAAGACAGCACACCCTGCCGCCGCGGGCCGCCACGGGCCGCCGCCGACGGCAAATACGACAAATAGATGGTGTGTGTGTGTGTGTGTGCGTGTGTGTGGAGTGTGTGTGTGTATGACCGCTCCCGGCAGTATGCAAATCAACCACCGGTTATATGATCTCATTGAAACGACAGAACGTGCTAAAAAGCATATTTTAACTGCATTAGACCACACACCACCACCCACAAAAAAACAATGTATTATTCTGAGCATTTTCATACTATTTTGGTAAGTTTTCGATGAGTATTTGTTGAGAACGGGACATTAGTTTGACTTTTCCAAGCCCATGAGGTTTCTTTTTTTTTTGCACTTTTTCCATTACACTCGGTACATCTACATTAACGTTCAAATCTCAAATATAAAGTGCTTACCTAATGGCCACGGATGTTATATTCTGCACGGGTCCTCCAAAATACCTGTATCTTTTGTATTGTTCAATAAAAAGCATTTTAACCCGATTGGTGGCCATTTTCTCCATGCTTTTAACTACCTGATCCTATCGGTCGGAAGGTGTATTGCACTCTGATACTTTATAACTCTTGGCAGCCAATCGGATTAAAAGGCTTTTTATTGAACAACACGGAATATACGGGTATTTTTGAGGGACCGTACATAATTGTAACGTCCGTGGCCATGGGGTAAGCACTTTATAGTTGAAATCTAAACGTTTTCTGTAGATGTACGGGCCGTAAATGAAAAAAGTGCAAATATCAGGTTGAAGTTTCGTCATGACTGTCATGATATGACGTTTCAGGGCTACTTTGAAACCGAGGAGTTATCTATCTGTCTATCTATCTATCTATCTATCTATCTATCTATCTATACAGATATAGATATAGAGATAGATAGATAGATAGATAGATAGATTGATAGATAGATAGATAGATAGATAGATAGATAGATTGATTAATAATAATAATAATAATAATAATAATAATAATAATAATAATAATAATAATAATAAATAAATAATTGTGCTTAGATAATTTAAAAAGTTAAATGCAGCGGTTTTCTGTTGAGGACCAGGCCGGCACAACCTTGACATAGCCTAGTTTCCATACATATTAAACGTATTTCTAATTAAAATACATATTATCTAACTCGTAACCGCTAATTCGTGGTGCATACTAGAATACGCCTACTACTGTACGTCCGGTCTAGTGGATACGTTTCCGCATCCGCTAGACCGGATACCACTTCTGCAGTCTGCACACAGCTGTTTCAGGGTAAGTGTCCGTCCGTTCATTGCATTTATAAGATATATACATCGTTAAATATACACCACAAAATGATAGAACCAGGCCATGGTGTCATTGTTCACATGTTAGTATGTAGCAAGTTGTTTGATCTGACTGGACAAGTTAAAGACTATAAGCGACTATAAGTTAACTAGACTGCTTGGTTAGGTTGCACGTTGCTACGCTAACTAGCTAAAACAAAACAACGCTTCGCACTATGATGCACCAGTAAATCCCGTACTTCTCCTGTACAAATGCAACATATACGGTGCTTACCCGGTTGCCCCAAATGCTAACTAGCAGTCCGGAGTCTTTGTGCAATGTATTAGTCAATATTTTTCAATAAAGAAGTGTTTTAATCCCGTCTGTGGCCGAACGCCATTCCTCCCCCTCGTTTATTCCCGTTTACATTGAGTGTAATTCCGGCTTTGACCTGATGCGCCCGTCACTACCGCCATTGGGAACTTCCAACAGAATCGTCCACAGACGGGATTAAAACACTTCTTTATTGATACTACGGTCTAATACATTGCACAGAGACTCCGGACGGCTTATTAACATTTTGGGCGACCTAATCCTTAACTGAGAGAGAGATGAATCAGGGACCCCCTAACTGAGAGAGCTATCAAACAGGGACCCCCACTATACAGTTGTGTTGCAGATTTCATAGATGTTGGATTCATGTTAATGTCTGTGTATTTTCAGACATTTAACCACTTAAACCCCCAATACTTTCACTCTGTACTTGGTCTGCTCTTTTTCCCCCTCTTTGCCAAAAATAGCAGACCTACAAGCTCACAACTCCTCGCAGCATGAGGCGTTGTGAGCTTGTAGATCTGCTATTTTCGGCTAAAGTTGTCCTTAGAATAAGGATGCTATAGGGTTCAAGTGGTTAATGTAAAAAACAATGATCCTATCACACAGAGATTTGGCGGACCCCCTGTAGCAACTCTGAGGACCCCCTAGGGGTCCCGGACCCCCTGTTGAAGACCCCTGTTGTAGGGGCCTCATAAAGAACACTCATTGATCCTGCCTGGGTCCCATTACATTGAACCAAATGCAGCACTTTTTGGCACATTAACCATGAGCTAAAGTGGACTGAAATAACATGCCAATTTCTCTTGTAATTCAGGTTGAAGAGGGTAAAAATTAACATATGTTTACACTTGGCCATGGGGGGGGCTGATAAATGGTTACTCTCTCCTGATTTTCTGTTTCTCTCTTTGAAGATTTTAATATGTAGAGGTCCTTCTATGGCAGTGGTTCTCAACCTGTGGGTTGAGACCCCAAGGGGCTCCCCACATTATTTTGGGGGAGTCCCCAGATGACAGTGAAGTGACAATTAAGGACTTTTAAGACCTTTTTAATACCAAAGAAAATGACAAAGAAAAAAGACCATTACTGCATCAAAAGTAATCAACAGACTACTCTATTAAAACAGGTAAAACATTGGCCAAATTGGCGAATACTGTAAGAAAAAGCCAACAATTATGAAAATAGTCGATCTACAAGTTCGCATCGTAACGCGGGGCGTTGTGAGCTTGTAGATCTGCTATTTTCATAATATTTATCTGTGGAACCGAGTCAAACAAAATGTATTTAAGCTCTGTAAGTTCTCAATATGTTATGTGTGTCCCATTAATCTTCCTTAACCTTAAATACTGTTTGTTTGTTATTCTATTTATAGTGGCTCATAGGAATAGACGGAGAGACGGGTGACAGCCGGAATGTAGACGGCATCCGGGAGCAGTATGGGTTGGCGCCCCAGCCTGTGTCTTCCGTGAGGAAGAAGCCCAACAAATCCACGGTGAGGCCTTTAAGGAGGGCCATTCAAGCAAGCTGCAGTACCTCCACGGGCCAAGAAACCATCACATCACACCAGAATGAAATGTTTGGAGTGGGGGAGTCTGGTGCAACGCTCAGGTCCTGGACCTGGTGAGACGGAGGAGGAGCCCGGCCAGGATGCCATCCACAGAACCTAGCCCCTCCAAGACATTCATCTCATGTCTATAATGCATTCAATAGTGCTTAGAAATACCTTGGGGACAGTGACGAAAGCAGGGAAGATCGCGAGAGACCCAACTCATAACCTCAGCAGGTCCTGCCCTAGGAGATATGGTGCCTCTATTCAGGAAGGCAAAGGGCAGTGCCAGTTTCATCCCCTCTGCTATTGGACTCCTTAATAAACACAAACCCCCTAACACCTGATCCACCTCACCTGGTCGAACACGTGAAGTCATACACAAACACATTCTGCGTGCTCCACAAGTGTGGAGAGGACATTGCTTTCTTTTAAATTTAGAATTGTATAGAATTGAAGTACTTTGCTATGTGTTTTGATTGTGGTGTATATGTATGTATTGTCTTGTCTTGAATGTATGCATTGACCTGAGCAAAACAATTTTCCCTTGTGGATAATGAAGACATCTAATCTAATGTAATCATTATTAGCATACTTATAATGCTATATGATCTTCTTTATAATCTTGTATAATTATAGTCATAAGAACTAATAAGTACTCATAATGCTTTATAACAATAAGCATGTCACATTATACAGCATTCTATAAGGACTCACACGGTCAAGTATAAATGCAATGTAATATGCTTGTAGCACTATAATTACAATTACATTATAAACAAGTATAAGCACTCCTAATGTAATCAGAACACATTAGTCATATGGTCAAGTATCGTGGTACTTTATAGTTACTGGTCACTCACTGACTTTTTTTCCTTTGGCCAGGATCATAGGATTACTATAGTTCATTGTGTATTCTTAGATACAGATGCTGAGAGACTATGGAGACTTCTTCGGCTATTTTTGCAATGTTTTAGTTAAAAGAGAAATTCAAAAGAAAATCTATGTTCATCACAATATTTGGTCCAATGTGTTATGTATGCATGTTTGTTCACAAATGACACGTATTTTATTTAGATTGCATCTGGTTTGGCATGTATACCTGTATCTTGCACTAAATTGTTTTCTTTGAACGATTAACTTTGTCCTGCAATTTGGTGAAATAAAAATTCTGCTTTTTGAATTTGATTGGAGTGATTGAATAACAATGCCCTTATTAAAACATTACATTACAGTAATTTAGCAGACACTTTTATCCAAAGCGACTTACTGCAAAATCATACTGCATTCAAGGCTAGACCTATATGTGAAGTTAAACCAGATAAAAAGTCAGATAAGCCGTATTACAAAAAGGGTTAATTCAACATAGTATATTGTAGTATACAATACCCCAGTATGTAGACTACAGCATGCAAGAGAAATCCTAAAGAGTGAGATCTTTGATGACAGTGTTATTCATCAACCGTGCTACAAGGCAGTGTTTCTCAGTGCTACTGTAGATGTGGATTTTCTGGGTTACTTTGATGATTTTGATTGATTGATTGATCATCCTAAAGAGTGAGATCTTTGATGACAGTGTTATTCATCAACCGTGCTACAAGGCAGTGTTTCTCAGTGCTACTGTAGATGTGGATTTTCTGGGTTACTTTGATGATTTTGATTGATTGATTGATCATTAACAGTTTGCAAAAAAAAGGCACAGTGGCACAAATGTATACAAAATAATGCTAAATGGACAACCCAAATAAGCCCTCAGGGCTTGTTTCCATTAAGATCTTGTGCATTCAATTCATAGGTACATACATATAAAGACAAAATATGATATGCAGTAATATGCAAAAATATCATATATACGAGTAGTAATAAGAAAGAAATATATGTACTGTAATCAGTTTGGGGTTCGTTTCCGGTGATGAGCTTAGACTTTTTACAGGGGCCAGTTACAATTTGCAGTCTTTTGGAAGAGGGTAAGTCCTCCATTTTGCTAATAACATAAAGGGCATGACCTTTACACCATATTATAATAATTGTAATAATAATAAAGTCAATTAAGAGAACCGTGTGTCGGTATGTGAGAAAAGTTATATTGGCGCATTCGGGCTGAAGAGCTGATTAAGAATCCGTTGTCCGATTGTATTTTCGCCCCCTAGTGGCCGAGATAATAGTGAAAAACTGTTCAAAAAGAGTAAAAACAAAATCGGACACCAAATTACGCATCAGCGCGCCGCCCCGAACTCGCTCGTATAACTCTCCTAGCACACAGACATACGGTTCTCTTAATTGGCTGGGGTATAATCTTAACGTATTTTGCGCAATAACACAATATATCTCCATAACGATACGTTTTTAGAATCTGCCGTTCGGATATGTTCTACAGCTTGCCGAGACGCACGCGTGGATGTCTTTTTTGTTCCGCTACGACACTTCTAACGTTTGCTTCTGACACTGTCCAAGGTACATAGAGGCGTAAAACGTTGACCCATACTGACAGGCAAAGTCAAAAATAAAAAAAGTGTCGTAGAGGGACAAACAAGATATCCACACGTGCGTCTCGGTAAGCTGAACAACATATCCAAACATTGGACTCTAAGTCCTTATTGTATTCGAGATATTAAGCGAGATAGGCTAACCAATTAGCTATCAATTAAGAGAACCGTATGTCTGTGTGCTAGGAGAGTTATACGAGCGAGTTCGGGGCGGCGCGCTGATGCGTAATTTGGTGTCCGATTTTGTTTTTACTCTTTTTGAACAGTTTTCACTATTATCTCGGCCACTAGGGGGCGAAAATACAATCGGACAACGGATTCTTAATCAGCTCTTCAGCCCGAATGCGCCAATATAACTTTTCTCACATACCGACACACGGTTCTCTTAATTGACTTTATTATTATTACAATTATTATAATATGGTGTAAAGGTCATGCCCTTTATGTTATTAGCAAAATGGAGGACTTACCCTCTTCCAAAAGACTGCAAATTGTAACTGGCCCCTGTAAAAAGTCTAAGCTCATCACCGGAAACGAACCCCAAACTGATTACAGTACATATATTTCTTTCTTATTACTACTCGTATATATGATATTTTTGCATATTACTGCATATCATATTTTGTCTTTATATGTATGTACCTATGAATTGAATGCACAAGATCTTAATGGAAACAAGCCCTGAGGGCTTATTTGGGTTGTCCATTTAGCATTATTTTGTATACATTTGTGCCACTGTGCCTTTTTTTTGCAAACTGTTAATGATCAATCAATCAATCAAAATCATCAAAGTAACCCAGAAAATCCACATCTACAGTAGCACTGAGAAACACTGCCTTGTAGCACGGTTGATGAATAACACTGTCATCAAAGATCTCACTCTTTAGGATTTCTCTTGCATGCTGTAGTCTACATACTGGGGTATTGTATACTACAATATACTATGTTGAATTAACCCTTTTTGTAATACGGCTTATCTGACTTTTTATCTGGTTTAACTTCACATATAGGTCTAGCCTTAAATGCAGTATGATTTTGCAGTAAGTCGCTTTGGATAAAAGTGTCTGCTAAATGACTGTAATGTAATGTTTTAATAAGGGCATTGTTATTCAATCACTCCAATCAAATTAAAAAAGCAGAATTTTTATTTCACCAAATTGCAGGACAAAGTTAATCGTTCAAAGAAAACAATTTAGTGCAAGATACAGGTAAACATGCCAAACCAGATGCAATCTAAATAACATACGTGTCATTTGTGAAAAAACAGTTTAGATAGATAGACAACATACATGCATACATAACACATTGGACCAAATATTGTGATGAACATAGATTTTCTTTTGAATTTCTCTTTTAACTAAAACATTGCAAAAATAGCCGAAGAAGTCTCCATAGTCTCTCAGCATCTGTATCTAAGAATACACAATGAACTATAGTAATCCTATGATCCTGGCCAAAGGAAAAAAAGTCAGTGAGTGACCAGTAACTATAAAGTACCACGATACTTGACCATATGACTAATGTGTTCTGATTACATTAGGAGTGCTTATACTTGTTTATAATGTAATTGTAATTATAGTGCTACAAGCATATTACATTGCATTTATACTTGACCGTGTGAGTCCTTATAGAATGCTGTATAATGTGACATGCTTATTGTTATAAAGCATTATGAGTACTTATTAGTTCTTATGACTATAATTATACAAGATTATAAAGAAGATCATATAGCATTATAAGTATGCTAATAATGATTACATTAGATTAGATGTCTTCATTATCCACAAGGGAAAATTGTTTTGCTCAGGTCAATGCATACATTCAAGACAAGACAATACATACATATACACCACAATCAAAACACATAGCAAAGTACTTCAATTCTATACAATTCTAAATTTAAAAGAAAGCAATGTCCTCTCCACACTTGTGGAGCACGCAGAATGTGTTTGTGTATGACTTCACGTGTTCGACCAGGTGAGGTGGATCAGGTGTTAGGGGGTTTGTGTTTATTAAGGAGTCCAATAGCAGAGGGGATGAAACTGGCACTGCCCTTTGCCTTCCTGAATAGAGGCACCATATCTCCTAGGGCAGGACCTGCTGAGGTTATGAGTTGGGTCTCTCGCGATCTTCCCTGCTTTCGTCACTGTCCCCAAGGTATTTCTAAGCACTATTGAATGCATTATAGACATGAGATGAATGTCTTGGAGGGGCTAGGTTCTGTGGATGGCATCCTGGCCGGGCTCCTCCTCCGTCTCACCAGGTCCAGGACCTGAGCGTTGCACCAGACTCCCCCACTCCAAACATTTCATTCTGGTGTGATGTGATGGTTTCTTGGCCCGTGGAGGTACTGCAGCTTGCTTGAATGGCCCTCCTTAAAGGCCTCACCGTGGATTTGTTGGGCTTCTTCCTCACGGAAGACACAGGCTGGGGCGCCAACCCATACTGCTCCCGGATGCCGTCTACATTCCGGCTGTCACCCGTCTCTCCGTCTATTCCTATGAGCCACTATAAATAGAATAACAAACAAACAGTATTTAAGGTTAAGGAAGATTAATGGGACACACATAACATATTGAGAACTTACAGAGCTTAAATACATTTTGTTTGACTCGGTTCCACAGATAAATATTATGAAAATAGCAGATCTACAAGCTCACAACGCCCCGCGTTACGATGCGAACTTGTAGATCGACTATTTTCATAATTGTTGGCTTTTTCTTACAGTATTCGCCAATTTGGCCAATGTTTTACCTGTTTTAATAGAGTAGTCTGTTGATTACTTTTGATGCAGTAATGGTCTTTTTTCTTTGTCATTTTCTTTGGTATTAAAAAGGTCTTAAAAGTCCTTAATTGTCACTTCACTGTCATCTGGGGACTCCCCCAAAATAATGTGGGGAGCCCCTTGGGGTCTCAACCCACAGGTTGAGAACCACTGCCATAGAAGGACCTCTACATATTAAAATCTTCAAAGAGAGAAACAGAAAATCAGGAGAGAGTAACCATTTATCAGCCCCCCCCATGGCCAAGTGTAAACATATGTTAATTTTTACCCTCTTCAACCTGAATTACAAGAGAAATTGGCATGTTATTTCAGTCCACTTTAGCTCATGGTTAATGTGCCAAAAAGTGCTGCATTTGGTTCAATGTAATGGGACCCAGGCAGGATCAATGAGTGTTCTTTATGAGGCCCCTACAACAGGGGTCTTCAACAGGGGGTCCGGGACCCCTAGGGGGTCCTCAGAGTTGCTACAGGGGGTCCGCCAAATCTCTGTGTGATAGGATCATTGTTTTTTACATTAACCACTTGAACCCTATAGCATCCTTATTCTAAGGACAACTTTAGCCGAAAATAGCAGATCTACAAGCTCACAACGCCTCATGCTGCGAGGAGTTGTGAGCTTGTAGGTCTGCTATTTTTGGCAAAGAGGGGGAAAAAGAGCAGACCAAGTACAGAGTGAAAGTATTGGGGGTTTAAGTGGTTAAATGTCTGAAAATACACAGACATTAACATGAATCCAACATCTATGAAATCTGCAACACAACTGTATAGTGGGGGTCCCTGTTTGATAGCTCTCTCAGTTAGGGGGTCCCTGATTCATCTCTCTCTCAGTTAAGGATTAGGTCGCCCAAAATGTTAATAAGCCGTCCGGAGTCTCTGTGCAATGTATTAGACCGTAGTATCAATAAAGAAGTGTTTTAATCCCGTCTGTGGACGATTCTGTTGGAAGTTCCCAATGGCGGTAGTGACGGGCGCATCAGGTCAAAGCCGGAATTACACTCAATGTAAACGGGAATAAACGAGGGGGAGGAATGGCGTTCGGCCACAGACGGGATTAAAACACTTCTTTATTGAAAAATATTGACTAATACATTGCACAAAGACTCCGGACTGCTAGTTAGCATTTGGGGCAACCGGGTAAGCACCGTATATGTTGCATTTGTACAGGAGAAGTACGGGATTTACTGGTGCATCATAGTGCGAAGCGTTGTTTTGTTTTAGCTAGTTAGCGTAGCAACGTGCAACCTAACCAAGCAGTCTAGTTAACTTATAGTCGCTTATAGTCTTTAACTTGTCCAGTCAGATCAAACAACTTGCTACATACTAACATGTGAACAATGACACCATGGCCTGGTTCTATCATTTTGTGGTGTATATTTAACGATGTATATATCTTATAAATGCAATGAACGGACGGACACTTACCCTGAAACAGCTGTGTGCAGACTGCAGAAGTGGTATCCGGTCTAGCGGATGCGGAAACGTATCCACTAGACCGGACGTACAGTAGTAGGCGTATTCTAGTATGCACCACGAATTAGCGGTTACGAGTTAGATAATATGTATTTTAATTAGAAATACGTTTAATATGTATGGAAACTAGGCTATGTCAAGGTTGTGCCGGCCTGGTCCTCAACAGAAAACCGCTGCATTTAACTTTTTAAATTATCTAAGCACAATTATTTATTTATTATTATTATTATTATTATTATTATTATTATTATTATTATTATTATTATTATTATTATTATTAATCAATCTATCTATCTATCTATCTATCTATCTATCTATCTATCAATCTATCTATCTATCTATCTATCTATCTCTATATCTATATCTGTATAGATAGATAGATAGATAGATAGATAGATAGATAGACAGATAGATAACTCCTCGGTTTCAAAGTAGCCCTGAAACGTCATATCATGACAGTCATGACGAAACTTCAACCTGATATTTGCACTTTTTTCATTTACGGCCCGTACATCTACAGAAAACGTTTAGATTTCAACTATAAAGTGCTTACCCCATGGCCACGGACGTTACAATTATGTACGGTCCCTCAAAAATACCCGTATATTCCGTGTTGTTCAATAAAAAGCCTTTTAATCCGATTGGCTGCCAAGAGTTATAAAGTATCAGAGTGCAATACACCTTCCGACCGATAGGATCAGGTAGTTAAAAGCATGGAGAAAATGGCCACCAATCGGGTTAAAATGCTTTTTATTGAACAATACAAAAGATACAGGTATTTTGGAGGACCCGTGCAGAATATAACATCCGTGGCCATTAGGTAAGCACTTTATATTTGAGATTTGAACGTTAATGTAGATGTACCGAGTGTAATGGAAAAAGTGCAAAAAAAAAAGAAACCTCATGGGCTTGGAAAAGTCAAACTAATGTCCCGTTCTCAACAAATACTCATCGAAAACTTACCAAAATAGTATGAAAATGCTCAGAATAATACATTGTTTTTTTGTGGGTGGTGGTGTGTGGTCTAATGCAGTTAAAATATGCTTTTTAGCACGTTCTGTCGTTTCAATGAGATCATATAACCGGTGGTTGATTTGCATACTGCCGGGAGCGGTCATACACACACACACTCCACACACACGCACACACACACACACACACCATCTATTTGTCGTATTTGCCGTCGGCGGCGGCCCGTGGCGGCCCGCGGCGGCAGGGTGTGCTGTCTTGGGGGAGCACACACACACACACACCATCTATTTGTCGTATTTGCCGTCGGCGGCGGCCCGCGGCGGCAGGGTGTGCTGTCTTGGGGGATGGTTTAAAAGACTATATCTGCCGACTTGGGAATGAGACCGTGTTGGTGTGTGTGTGTGTGTGTGTGTGTGTGTGTGTGTGTGTGTGTGTGTGTGTGTGTGTGTGTGTGTAATTCTGTCTTGTCTGTGTACAGCTAATCTCAGGCACCGTTGGCTTGATCGCAACGAAACTGTGCACACACAGTCCCTGGATGCCAAAGCCGAACCTCTGCTCCAAATTTTTCACATGGGCCTTTTATAGCGCCACCAGGAGGCCGATTTGTGCAAAACACATTTTTGAACAGTACTCCTACAAATTTTGTCCAAAAATCCCCCAAATCGGTACACAGTATCTCTATAGTCATTAAAAGAAACGGCTCATTTCAGATTTTTCATATTCCATCCTGATTGGCAAAAATTGTCTTTCAAAGTTTGCAGGAGTACTCTGTTTCGAACAAAATGCCACAAATCATGAACACAGCATGCAATTTCCGTGAAATTTTGCACACACATTCCCATTAGGCCGAGGAAGAAATGCCATTTGAAAATGTTCAAATCAGCCTCATGGTGGCGCTGTAACAGGCCGATTCGTGTTTTTACCTATAACTGCACCGATCAGTGTAAAACTTTGTATGCACACTCTCTAGAGGCCAAGGCCAAACCTTTGCCCTGCATTTTTCACATTTGCCTTTTATAGCGCCACCAGGAGGCAGACTTATGTAAAACACATTTTTTGAAATTAAGCCTTCATATTTGATCCAAATTTCACGCAAATCGGTACACATGATCTCTATAGTCATGTGATCAAGACGGATCTGTTTGATTTTTCATATGCCATCCTGATTGGCTAACATTGACATGTAATGTTTGCAGGAGTGTCCCGTTTTGAACAAAATGCCGCAAATCATGAATGCAGCGTCCGATTACGGTGAAACTTTGAACGCACATTCACACTATGTTGAGGAACAAATGCCACCCTTTTAACATTGGCCTGTTATAGTGCCACCAGCAGGTCAAATTTAGCAAAACACATTTTTAGAACAAAATGCCTCAAATCATGCATGCAGTGTCCAATTGCCGTGCAAGGCCTAGGAATAAATGGCATCCTTTTCACATTGACCTATTATAGCGCCACCAGGAGGCCATAATAACCTACCTGACCTGGCGGAGACTTGTGCTCCGAGGAGCACTTTTTCTAGTTTTCTCTGTGTTAATGTGTTAAAAGTTACTTGAGGACCACCACAAGTGATGCCAATTAAACTAATCCCATACTGATGGCTGCTGAATTAACTGTCTGACTGACTTTGTTCATATCAAAATCTTGTTTTTACCACTTGGTGGGTTAATTTCCTGTGGTTGGATTAAATGCAGTTGAGTTAATCTTGAGTACTTTTAATTATTATCTCCACCAGATCATGGTTTCAATGTACACATATCCAAAGCGTGCTTACTTACTTAGACTTACTTACAAGACCATAGTAAATGGCGTACCATAGTCAACAAGCAACAGGGTAAATAGTCACATAAGTATAGTGCAAAGGGAGCAATCTAGAGCTTCAAAGCAATTAGGACTGCTAAACAGCTAAATAGTAGTCTTCAAGAGACAAGAAGGTGGCTGCACACATTGGTAGCCAAAAGTGCCAATATTTATTTTTTGGACGCAGAGTAAAAAGAAAAAAGGTAACTGCCTTCTTCAGGTATAAGCCATGGGGCTGCTAAACAGTTGTTCTAGATACTGCAAGTGTTGCTGGATGTTTGACCTCATTAGACCTGCTCCCTGATTGCGCCTTCCATTACGGATCCCTGAGACTTCAGCATCTATTTCTGGATCTTTTATGATGCCAGGCTGCTCGCCTCATAGGTAGCGGAGCCGATCGCTATTGGAAATTTTGAAGGTTTTAACCAAGAGGGCCCTCAGAGAGTGCCACGGGACAGAGGCAACTAACCTCTGGAGGGTTGAGAGAGCCAGGCCAATGACACCGTCCTTTTCGGTGAAATTGACCTAAACAGGGAGTAGGAAGGAATGCTGAGACCAATTTGAGAATCCGGGATTGATATTGGTCATGTTTCCTGAATAGGAATCAATATAACATACGTTTTTGACAAATAGGGAATATACTGTATATGGGCCATTTTTTCTTCTTTTTTTCTTTTTTTTAACTTTTATTTAAGGTGCTGAGCACTACAGCTCTTTTGCAGCAACACCCTGCACAATCACACAATGTGGGCCAGTTTCATGTATACAACAGTCACATTACACATAGAAAAGCAATGGTCTGGTGTTTGTCGGCTCTCCCACCCCCAACCATGACAGGGCAACGTGCTAAATAACAACTGCAATACCTTGTTGAGTCCATCCTTGTGGAGGGTTTTGTCTGTCTGATATTTTACCAGCAAAGTCATCCAAAGATTTCCAAAGCCAATGGCAACAATAAAGACAATGTTCTAAGTCAAAGTGGGGTCCAGGGACTCTCAGCGTTCCAAATGGACTTGTAACTCTGACAGTGTACTAATGGAGCCAAATGGACCCGTAAGGGGTCATTCTATTGATATGGATCAGCGAGATTGCATCGCCTCACGCCTTTCACAAGGCAACCTAAACATGTTCCACTTAATAACAAGAAGCCCAATGGATTACTCCGCGCGGGATGCAGAGCAGTGAAAAGGGAATGCCTGCATCTGCACGTCTTCGTTCACAGCCATCAACGTGTTGCGTTCAGTCTGCATCATAAAAGCAATCAGCCTCAGATTCTGCATGGAAATGGCACTCGAACCATTAAAAAGTGAACCATGTTACTGCAACCAATCCCCCACTCCTACGCTGTTGGCACGCCACCACCTTTTGATATATGATAATGTGCAATATTACGGTGTGTATTGTATGTGTGTGTGTGTGTGTGTGTGTGTGTGTCTGTGCACGCATGTGTACGCCGGCCGCCAATGCATCCCTGGAGACGCGCCGCAATAGAACAAACTGCCATCCATTGTTTCCATTTTCCTTCTCTAAAGAACTGTACAAATTGCCTCATCAAAGGAACAACATGGTTTCCTCCTGCTCAGGTCATTAATCAGCGTCGGGGAGTTAACCGCCAACCGCGCCTCGTTCCCCGGCCCCGCAGAACACGTCTTCATATGCATCGCTCTCTGGAGCTGAGAGGAGAAGCGCGAACGTCCGCTGACAAGCTGCTGTTGTTGGGGGGGAGTGTTCTCCTCCAGGAGACAGAAAATGAAGACAGAGCGCTGTCATCCAGCACAGATGTCGGCGTCTTTATTTTAGTTTTATTCTAAGGGAGGCGCAGAGACATCGGGAACCTCTTAAATCCTGTAAACGTTTCTGACCGGGGCCCCCCCAGGAGTCTATAGTTGGTGGTCACCACTTCTTTTTCCTCTAAGCCAGCGATTCCCAACGTGTGGGCCGTGCAGGTAATGCAAGTTGGCACCCAAATAATTGGTAAAACAAAGGTTTTAATGATATAACATTAACATAAAAATAATTCATGTTAAAACTAATTTCACTGTACTTTTTCTTTAAAAAACATGAAAATGTTTCTATTGTGATACCGATAAATAGAAAGTATACAAAGTTAGTACTGCTCTATACCAAACCTCTTGAAAATAGCCCATCTACAAGCTCACAACAAGCCTCAAGGCGTTGTGAGCTTGTAGATCTTCACCGAATGTTCTCCCCCAGAATAGGGATGCTACGGTTCATAATTCACGTGTTGTAAGAGAAGAATGCCTGCAGAGTTTATTCAAATCTGCAGGGATAAGCAGAAGGATTAAGTTATCGAAGACAGTAGCAACAGCAGGGGTTGGTGTGGGTGGGGGTGGGGGTGGGGGTGTGTGTGTGTTTGTGTGTGTGTGTGTGTGTGTGTGTGTGTGTGTGTGTGTGTGTGTGTGTGTGTGTGTGCGTGCGTGCGTGCGTGCGTGTGTGTGTGTGAGTGCGTGCGTGCGTGCGTGTGTTGTGTAACTTGTGTAACTACTCTTGTCCGGGCCAAGAATAATGGAATATGGTATAGTACATTTTGAGAAATAGGAATTAGGGAAAGAAAAAAGGTTGTTTTATGGTAAATAAAGACAAGTTGGATTCAGGTTGGAGTTAAGGTTAGGATTAGGCATTTAGAGGTTAGGTTTAGGGGTTGAGGTTGGAGTTATGCCTGATTTATAAGTTTGTTGATTGTTTTTTCACAAGTATAGTAATACAGTGTGCGTGTGGGTGTGTGCGCGTGCGCACTCGCACGTAAGTGGATACAGTAACGTTCTGAATGACATTCCGGAATGCAAAAGCGGCCAACGCCCTTCACCTTGCGCATGGCACCGATCCACAAATGGAATTAGACCACTTTGGGAATAAATTTAAAGGTTGTTGCCAGATGAATTCCAATCTCCGTGTTAACCTTTATCTTAAAAAAAAAAAGTTCCTCTGGCAGCCACTTGTTTTATAAGTTAGGCGCTGCTGTAATTTTCACCGACATCACAGAGCTCTTCGTTTAATAAGTTCATGGGTTTTCCTTTCTAAGTGGGACGGGGGGACAGGGACGGGGTCTCCTGCAAATGAGAGTCTAGAATGTCATTGAATTACAAATTACGTGTTTAATCCCCCTCCGCACGCTCGCACTGATTGGTTTCCATTTCACCCTGAGGGCTGCAGCAGGATACGGAGAGCATCACAAAATGCTCCAGAAAGAAATTGATAATGGCGAGCACTCACTTGATTGCAATCTTTGATTTATTAATTTTTAGGCACCAGTCCACTGATCACATGAACGATTGGGCCGTGCACATATTCCTCAGCGTGTGTGGGGAGAATGCCAGTGATGGAAAAAGTACTCAAATGTTTTACTTAAGTACAAGTATCAATACCCTATTGTAGAAATAGTCTGTTACGACAAGTTCGGTGTTAAACATTTACTTGAGTAAAAGCACAAAAGTATTGGCATCAAAATATACTCAAAGTACCAAAAGTAGAAGTACACATTATAAAGAATGTCTCATTTCTCAAGTTTTCAAATGTATAAAATGTGTAGAAATCCATTGAAAATAGCAGATCTACAAGCTCACAACGCGTCGACTTGCGACACGTTGTGAGCTTATAGATCGGCTATTTTCAAATTGCCAAAGTATATACAGTAGGTCTGAAGTGTTTTTTTAAATAATAATCAAAACCAACAAAGTAACTATAAAGTTTTCAAGTAAAAGCACGATATTTGTATTTGAGATGTAGTGGAGTAGAAGTAAAAGTATTGAACATTGAAAGTACTCCAGTAAAGTAAAAAAATCACACCCAGTGTGAAGTGGGCGGTGTGTGGTCATCACAACATGACTCACTTTAAAAAAAGGTTAAATGACTTTTTTTAAAGTCCATACTGCTATTCATAGGGCTGCACATGTGTCATGTGTTTCGCTAGCCAATCACAGTCCTGAATTTGCAAAGTCAGCCAATCACATTACAGTTAGTGGTGATGACACTAGCTGTAATGTGATTGGCTGACTTTGCAAAAGTATCGATTTGCATTAACAATGGAAGGGTTAGGGGGTATACAAAATTTTTGGTCGGTGTCCAAAACTCACTTATAGGGGGCGGCTACACCGCCCCAAAAAAGTACAGTACTTGAGTAAATGTACTTACAGTAGTTGGTTTCCACCACTGGCTGGGGCTGTGGTGGTATCCTCCTGCAGTGGTTCTAAAAGTGGGGTCCGGTGTCACAGTCGTAGACTTTGTGTCATTGATTGTGGTGTCTAGGTCTTGTATTTCTATGTGTTCTGTTCCCTGGTCTGGTTTTCTTGGTTCTATGTTTCTGTTTGCCCCAGCTCATTTTTTGTAATCAACCCTCATGTGTCTTGTTCCCCAGTCCTTGAGTCATTGTACTGTGTCACATGTTTTAGTTTGTCTGAGATGTTTCAGTTAGGAACACTCACGTCAAAGTACATTTAATCATTTATAGCAACAAATGGAGGTGGAGGTTGGAGAAGTGTAGCAAGCAGCAAGAGAAGCAGAGATATAATGAATGGAGAAGACATATTTAAAGGAGACGCTCTGTTAAGAGCGTGAGATCTGATTGGAGTGTAGAAAACAAGAGTGACGTAATGCCCAGCAGAGCTGTGAATGGAGAGTAGGAAGCTAGGCTGATCTCCTGACTGACAGCCGAAATTGCCCCAGCAAAATGAGTTAATATAGCATCAACATCAGTTTAACCACTTTAACCTGAGACTGTTTGAAAATCGCAGATCTACAGTACAAGTACACAGTACACCGCTGTGACCTTGTGGATCGGCTATTTAAGAATTGTGAGAAAAAAAATTAACAATATAAATCTCTTATGGGGGTCGCTGCTGCAAAATCTTTTCAAATGGGGGTACGCGGCCAAATACAGTATACATGGAAATCTTTGAGAACCACTGTCATACCTGTGTCAGGCTGTGTGTGGGGCTGAGGTGGTGTCATACTGCACGGCAATGGCTCTGAAACATTTTCATGTCAAGGACCCCCGGGGGTCCTCGGACCCCACTTTGGGAACCACTGTTGTACTGTATGCCCTGCCTTGCTAAATATACAGTTCACAAACAATGGCAAAACTCCCACACAAACAGGGCATAATGTGCCCTTGGGAGTTGTGGCACGCTTTAAGATGATCCGAATGACAAGAACAGTGCAAGCAGTGAAACTCAACTTCACCTTCTTGAAATAGCTCTTGAAGAGCTCACGAGAGCATAGTGAGATCATCTTAAAAGCGCCAGTACGTAACTTTTGAGCCGCGCTGTTGGCAAATCTCTACAGGCTCTGACAGAAAGCATTAATTACGTGCATCATGAGGCCACTTGTTCAGCTTAATTGCACAACAATTATTAATAATTTGAGGTGCACAGACCCGAATGGACACTCAGGGATGCTTTCATGCGCTCTCACAGGAGCCAGCGGAAACATAAAAGCCAGGGAAGGAGCTGCACCCACTCACGCACACCCACACGCTTGAAGTGCACGGCACGCACGCACGCACACATGCGAGAGAGCGCACGCGCGCGCACACACACACACACACACACACACACACACACACACACACACACACACACACACACACACACACACACACACACACACACACACACACACACACACACACACACACACTAGCTGGTGCAATTCTATTCTGTTCACTTTGGTGCACTTTTACTCTTCTCTCTGTTCCGCCTGCACTCCGACTGGTAAAGTTGAGCTTTTGAACTTGAACCTTGAACATGCCGTCATATACAGTAGAAAGGGGTATTTCTGTACATTATTCTCCTCAACCATATTTTTTTCTGTTTAAAGTGCTGACATTAGCAACTGATTTAATATGTGCAAAGGAAGACAGCACTACGGTTGTTTCACAGACAAACCTACTCTTTTTCAGGATCTGTGCAGACTTTCGGCTGTTTCATTAATAAACAGACTTGTGTTTCACAAAAGAGACTGTAAAATTGTAAAAAAGAAATATAATAATAAAAAAAAAGAAAAGAAAAGAAAAGAAGAAAATAATCGTGTGAGAGAAATCCAGTTCCAAACAATGTGAGCTCTGCATCTGCCTTCAAGGCTTTAAGCTACCGAAACACTCATCACCTGCTGTGTTATACTCCCATTCTCATTCTCAAACTCTTTTGTCTTCTTCGTGACATCTGACACCACCGTGGCCGCTTGTAACGCCACTGCTCAAAGGTTGCGTCTAAAGCGCCAAGGATCAATGTGATTGCTGATTGGTTCAACAATGACATTTAGAGGGCAAACCTATTACAGACGGCATATAAAATATGGAAATTGTGAGTCAGGCGCAGCCCTAGTCTGTGAATATTTCACTTGGACGACCACTTCAATCATCTATTATCCTGGAGAAAAAAATCCCAGTTTTTTTACTCATTTATAATTCATCCCATGAATAAAATAAAAGCTGGATATCACAAGGTTGGAGTCAAACTGAGCTTATTCCCAGGTACTTTTGAATACTGCAACAGTGAGCAGTGTTTTGCAATGAGGGGTGGTCACATTGAATACTTATTTAGGATATAACACTATTTGAGCTTCACTGCTGTTAATGTAGACAACAGAGAGTTACAGGCAGGGTTCGATTTGTAAAAAGAAAAGAAAAAAACGAGGGGGGCATGTTCATGATCACTTAAGCCAGTCATTCTCAAAGTGGGGTCCAGGGACCCTCAGGGTTCCTTCGGGTGTTCCAAATGCACCCTTACAGGTCTGTTAGAGTGTACAAATCGACCCTTACTAATTTTGAGAATTTGCCCAAAAATAGGAATGCCACAGTTAAGCAGGGATATCCCTCCTCCAGGGGATATCCGGAAATCGAACCCTGGTTACAGGGATGTGATTTGTAGTCTAACCTGGCAGTTACACCACTGGGTTCCCACCGCAGATGTACAGTGGGACATCTGCGGTTAAGAAGAACTCAGGCTCAGTAGCAAACAAATGCTTAATATTTTCATAATAGTGTCTGTCTACATTTCAACACACTTTCTTTCTTTCTCTTTTTTTCTTTCTGTCTTTCTTTCTTTCTTTCTTTCTTTTTGAACCACACACAATTAAACACTTAAACCCTATACTGTACATTAATGACCGGAGTCCCTAATGTCCCGGGCATCTCCTCCTTTTTGCCCTACATGAAATCTCTTTGCCGAAAACAGCCAATCTACAAGCTCGTAGATTTGCTTCTTTTGCTGAAACTATACTGTATTATGACATAGGGGCATAGGGACTCTAGGGTTCATGTGGCTAATAAAAAAGCACATCATATCTCAGCCATGAAATTTGTAGCTGTTAACCGGTGTAATTTGTGTTATGTGTTCATGGAGCAGCCACTCAAAGACTCAATTCCCCTTCCACAAGCTCATTAAGCTTTTATTGAGAAGCAGCACACGTTCATGTTGCCATAAAGTGTTGTTGCTTGTGCTTTTACAACATGGAGATTTCCTGTCGCACAGAATTATGAGGAATGTCAGTTTGTCATTTTTGAGTTTGTGTTGTCTCTTCTATGATGGGTACTGTATAGCTTGTGAGCTATTTCAGGCAGATACACTTGAGAGGTTTACACACGGGCGCACCACTATGTGAGCGATGTTTGTTTGACTATTTTGTCTGCAGTGGTAATACGCAACTCCAGTACTTGAGTCAGAGTGTACATAGATACTCATGGTCAAACATTTCTCAACTACAGGTGAAAGTTGGTCAGTCAAATTTGTACTTGAGTACTTGCTTTTAAAAGTACGTAAGTATTCAGAAGTGCATGCTTTTAAAAATACTTATATTCAAAAGTACAAATCACATTCATAGCCGATCTACAAGCTATGGGCTTGTAGATTATTGTCTCCCTTGACTATGTTTTACACCCTGTCCCTCTGTCCGTGTGTCCGTCTGTCTGTGACCAGCTAATCTCCGGCACCGTTGGCACACTTGACGTGAAACTGTGCACGCACACTCCCTAGAGGCCAAGGAAAAAACTCTTCCCTGCATTTTTCACATCTGACTTTTATAGCGCCACCAGGAGGCCGACTTTTGCAAAACATATTTTTTGATATCACTCCTTCAGATTTTGTCCAAACATCACACAAATCGGTACACAATATCTCTATAGTCATGTGATCAAGACGGATCTGTCCGATTTGTCATATTCCATCCTGATTGGCTTCTCAAGTTTGCAGGATTGGTGTGTTTTGAACAAAATGCCTCAAATCATGAAAGCAGTGTGCGATTAACGTGAAACTTTGCACGCACATTCCCACTAGGCCGAGGAAGAAATGCCACCCTTTTCACATTGGCCTGTTATAGCGCCACCAGCAGGTCGATTTTTGCAACAAAAACTAATTTAACAAAATGCCTCAAATCATGATATCTGATTGCCGTGAAAGGCTGAGGAAGAAATGGCACCCTTATAGCACCACAAGGAGGCAACAATAACCTGCCAGACCCTTTTCTATTTAATATTATAGATTATTAATATTATGATATGTATAATGAGGTATTTGGTCAAAAATCATATTTGGTCAAAAATATTATATTTGATTTTAGTCCATATCGCCCAGCCCTAGCCCCAACCCTATAGTACAAATGCCATCGTATACAGTGCAGCCACCTTATTGCACTGCAGAACAAATAGAATAGTCCAACTCATTCCCTGAGCACTGCCCTGACTGCACATGCTGTTAGAATAAGTCTACTCTTATCCTGTGTGCCATTGATCTGAACACGAGGTCCTGGTCCCCCGTGTGCGAGAATACATTTATGTCCCCTAGCTGCCTCAACATCACTGCGACAAATTCCTGTGCATTACACTTTCAAAATACAACAAATGAAGTGACACTGATTATGGCTGAGCTTTTCAAAGCCAGCGGAAGGCTCTCATCCACTATACAGCTGGGCTTCCAACGACCAAAACACCATTACTTTCGGATAATTCCTCACAGAAACAAGAATGTGCTACATTCTACCCAGGGAATTGCCCGGAGAGAGAGAAAAAAATAATCAATTTTCTCCTTGATATTCCAGGGGCAGGCCATCGGGAGGCGCAGACGTGCGCGGAGACTAGACCACCACCGCGGAGACTAGGGGTTTGAATCCTCCAAGTGGCCCTCGCTATGGCTGAGCGTCTATATGAGCACAATTGGCCCTGTTCGCAGGAAGGAAGCCGGGCAGGGAGGGTGATCTTTGTCGCTGCGCTAGCGACTCCTACAGGCTGGGGCGGCACCAGTCAGTGGGGGATATTGAACAGTGAGGAGTACGTGGATGTAGCCTGGTAAACCCTCCCTCCAGAAATCTAATTTCCATTTGATTTCTGGAGTGAGTCTGGCCTGATCCGCCTTTCTGCAATATTGGCTGTGGGCTGGAGTTGGGCGGGAGTAATACCGTTGACTGACAACCCCTTCAACCAATGATCGTTTTTCCCCTTCAGCCAATCAGCAGTTCATTTTTACCACTTCCAGACTATGTGACGCAACGGGACTTTTGAGACGGCCATGCCCAAAATAGGTTGCCTATTGGGATACATGCGTGTCACGCCCCTGCCGGTTCTCTAAATTTATATTTTTAAATAGGCTCTGTCATGATTAATTGACCACATATATGAAGTTAAACAACTAAATTCTATCCAAACAATACTTAATAGTAAATTCCGTGCCTCAAAAAAGAAGTTTGAGACCGTTTTAAAAACGAAAGTAAACAGTGAAGGCACTCGGACAACAACAATGGCTGCCGTTCGTCTTTTGTCGGAGGCACTCAGGCTGCACTCGGCTTCATTCGGGCTCACTCGAACTCGCCACCTGATTGGCCAACTGTCGCTGTCAATCACAGAACGATGAGCGACGACGCTGATAGGCTCGTCCCTTTGGCGTACAGAGCCAATATTGCAGAAATATCAGGCCAGACTCACTCCAGAAATCAAATGGAAATGAGATTTCTGGAGGGAGGGTTTACCAGGCTACGGTGGATGTGCCATATCCTCCCCACCGGGAGGACAAGACTACACAGATAATTGTAGGGAATTCGGGAATTATCATAACGACTAAATTGGGAGTAAAAAGGGGGGGGAAATTATTGGCTATTACATTCTAAAACAAATATGAATTGTACAGTGACCTTGTGCAAGGAGATGTTTTTTTAATCAGCTGGCCACGTCGGACGCATGAACTCACCTCAGAACATGGTCAAGAGAATAAATTGGATGGGTTGGGGAACCAAAACCTCCCAAAAAGAAATAGGATTGCACGAGAAAAGTCTGAAATTAAGTGAGAACAGAGCTGGCAGACTTGGCGTCTCCATGAGCTGCGAGCACTGGGAAATCTGCCAGGGGAGGCGTGAGAGTAACGACAATGGCGTGCCAACATCTTGCACCTCAACAATAGCGGGAGATAGTCTCACCAAGTGGGTGTGACGACAGCAGACGGTTACCTCCTGGGGGGGGGCGGACGGGGGTGAGACACAGAGTGGGGTGGTGTGTGTGGGGTGTGGTGAGGTTTTTGTGTTCACCTGTACTCAAGCCTGATGTATTTATTATCAGTGGGAGATTTTGTCGCATCCACCCTGACAAGCTCCGTCAGCTCCGACATCGGCTAACCAAACATCGTGATCGTTCCAGAACGCCACATCAAAATGACTCCACGGATTAAATCATCAAAGCCAGTGGCGGTGGCAGTGACACTGACGGAGACAGATGAACTCCACAACAACGGATATGATGGGATATCTTATGATGATGGGAAAGGATGTCTGCAG
This sequence comes from Gymnoscopelus microlampas, assembly GCF_963454915.1. Classification (NCBI taxonomy): domain Eukaryota; kingdom Metazoa; phylum Chordata; class Actinopteri; order Myctophiformes; family Myctophidae; genus Gymnoscopelus; species Gymnoscopelus microlampas. The sequence continues at coordinate 11,992,907 of NC_139961.1, read as the reverse complement.
CCATACTAAGCAGTGGCTTTTACCCCCCGGCCCGCATCTGAGCGTGACAGAGTATTATAAAAGGCACACACACTGGAGATTACGCCCATAATCTGTCCCGACAACCAGACTGTCATTGATTATTTAAGGCCCACGCCATGATAATCCAAATATACACAGAGGGGCAAGCCCCCACGCATAGAGCGTCAACACAATGGAACAGACATATTTGTCATTCACACAACAAGACGGAGAAAAATTGAGATGCCACAACAGCTGCATCAATTTGAATGAATACATTTAAAATACAGTGTGTCTTGAAATATGGCGGCCATTCCTGAATGGGTAGTGAGGCCATCTGGGAATCGTCAGCGCCCCCAGTTCGCCCCTGGCCACCCAGTCTATACGAGCCAAACTGTTCCTGAGCAAGACGCTTAACCCCTAACTGCTCTCCAAGCGCTGTATTAATAGTGCCCACTTCTCCTAATAGTTGGGTCAGATTTCACATTTGTGCAAATGCAGTGGTGTAAAGTAACTAAGTACATTTACTCAAATACTGTACGAAAGTAAAATGTTGAGGTATTTTTACTTTACTGGAGTATTTCCAATTTTCAGTACTTTTGCTTCTACTCCACTGCATTTCAGAAGCAATTATATTTTTACTCCACTACAATTATTTGAGAACTTTAGTTACTAGTTACTTTGATTAGATTTTGATTACAAAACATACATTACCCACTTCAGCCCTATATACATTTCGGCCATTTGAAAATAGCCGATCTACAAGCTCACGATGCGTCGCGAAGCATTGTGAGCTTGTAGATCTGCTATTTTCAAAAGATTTTCATACATTTTATACATTTGAAAACTGCGACATTCTGCATAATGAATACTTTCTACTTTTGGTACTTTAAGTACATTTTGATACCAATGCTTTTGTAGTTTTACTCAAGTAAATCTTGAATTCTGGACCTTTACTTCTACATTGCAGTATTGATATCTTTACTTAAGTAAAAAAAAAAAGAGTTATTTTTCCACCACTGTGCAAATGTACAAATACCCCAACAACAACTAAAGGGGACTAAATAATAATAATCATCATTATTATGTCCTCTGGACCACTTTTTATGTTTGTAAACACTGGGTTAATTTACAATTAGAGTTTGGTCACTCAATTCCTATATTTTCTAGAAAAAAAAGTTGGGGCCATTTTTATTTACATTTTGAGACATATGACATATCTATATTCTTTACTGTGTGGGAATTTATTTTAGTTATAGAACCGCTCTACAGTAAAATAAGCTACAGCTAGTTCCTGTGTTGAGTCTAAAAACAAACCAACACTCCACACAGTGCTTCCCATCTGTTCTCACAGAGTAGCTCCAGGAAGATTCTGGACAGGAATCACAAACACGAGCCTTGGTTCTTCATTCCTTTTCTGGCGTCAATATATACTGTATTCATGCTCAACAAATATTGACTGAATTGTTTACGACGATCATTTAACTGCTTCCGGCATGCAGTGGATTTTACCCTGCGGAGAGGGTCCTGCCTGTGCTGCCTTTGGTAGCTGATCAGGGTGAAATGCTTGTTTCAGTGATTAGTTTTAATGTGGCACCCGCCTCGACGTTGGGGTGAAGCCAGGGGAGACATATGGGGGGGGGGGGGGGGGGGGGTTGATTGCTGGTGGTAGGGCATTCCATATGTTGGTAGCATAATAGTAGAATGAATTCATCCCTGCGTTTGTGCCGAATCTGGGGGGGAACGAGATCAGTGGAGCTCCCTCTGGTGTCTCACTCTTTTGAAGTCGTTTTACAGGTACATGGGCACTGGTCCCTTGAGTATCTTGAAAACCAGGCCCATTTCAAGTTGCTGTACTCTGTCCTCTACCCTGAGCCATCCCACCCTAGCATAATGAGCAGGAGTTAGGTGAGTCCTAGGTGTGAGGTATAGTAGTAGTCTGACTAGTTTGTTTTGAGAGGTCTGTAGTTTTGAATAGTTAAAATGGCATTGGATGAGTGCTCCAGCTAGTGTCCTCAGTGCATTCCTACTGACCAACGAGGAGATCCTGCCCAAAAATCGTATTGTTTGGTTTACTTTTTTGATTACTTTGGGGGATGGGGAGACAGGCAGCTCTGTCTCCCCATCCCCCTGCCAATGAACCTATACAATGAAGAACCAACCAATGAACCGGCCGTACTCCCAACTGAAGAAACTACCAATCAACCAGCCATTCTCCCAAGTGAAGGAGGTGAGCAGTATTGTATGTCAGTTGGTATCATTTCAGGGGGTCTGTGGGAATTAGCATTTTTTATTATTATGAAAAAATCAATAAATGGCAAATGATAAATTAATAAATCCTTTTTAACGATAATTCAAACAGTAATTTACACGTAATGATCGTTATATGAAAAAAAAACAGCCAATAGTCTGAATTGGATGCTGGACGGTTTGAAGAACTGAGTGACTCAGTGTAATTTGCTATTTGGCTGTTACAACAACTGCTAGGTCAAGTGACTAGTATAATTTTAGGATATGTTTATGCTACTTCAATCAAAGCGGCAAATCCTGTTCATACTTTGCATTGAGTATCCAAAGAAAAGGTACTCATACATCATACAGATGGCTCTTCAGTGGAACATCAGTGGATAGTCCAAGCCTAGTCACAGAGAAAGGGGGCATTTGAAATGGTGCCAGGTCATTTCACACCAGGCAAATCAGGCACGAGAATGGAGGACAAAGGATCAGGAAAGGTGAAGAGAAGTGTGAAGAGGTCAGATGTCATGTCCGTACGTCATGAAAAGTGGTAGGTTCACCCCTAATTTTGTATGTCAGATCTAATTTGGCGGTGCCCGGCAGCCCAGGTGTCAGGGGGCCTTGGCTGGAACCTAATGGTGCCCCTTCGACTGCCAAAGTCTGATATCTGTCATCAGTGTCCCCTCTCCATCCCGTTTCCGCCCGCCTGGAACGCTGGCAACACCGTACGGTCGAATCCATCCCTCCTCATTTTCCTCTATTATCCACTGCTCAACTCATTGAGTTTGCATTTGTTCCTGGACTCCCCAGCTGCCTGGCGAATGCCAAAATCATTGTGTGTAGAGATCACTTCGGTGCTGCCAACACGCACCGCCTGACTGCTCTGCCAAGCTTTTATTGTTGAGAGGAACTGAAGCTGAGGAGTGTGTGTGTGTGTGTGTGTGTGTGTGTGTGTGTGTGTGTGTGTGTGTGTGTGTGTGTGTGTGTGTGTGTGTGTGTGTGTGTGTGTGTGTGTGTGTGTGTGTGTGTGTGTTGGGGGTTCAGACATCAACAGGGGGACACAACCCCAGCGGAGTATGTGTCAGTCCTGGACATGTCTACATCACTCCCTCCATCTTGGCGAAAGCAGTGATTTCACCCACTATCTTGTTGCGCCTGAGCTCCCTATCGTCCAATCAGTGAATGTCCTCTCCCAAAGCATGAGGTTGGGAGAGGACCCCCTCTCCCAACCTCATGATTTATCTTGTCCCTTTCTCTCTCTTTGCATCCATCTATATTCAACATAGACTTTAAATTCATCCTTGCAGTGCACATGCAGCCCCCCCACACAAGAAAAAGAAAAAGAAAAGAAAAAGATACACCTTCAGTCTTCAATGCACTTTCCCCATTTACAAATAAGTTAATGACAGTTATGTAACTGTCTGGAAGCGAAGTTATGGAAAAATATTACTTCCGGTGTCTGCGAACGGTTTAAAGCTTCAAGCTTCAAGCTCACAACGCATCGTGATGCGACGCGTTGTGAGCTTGTAGATCTGCTATTTTAGCTATTCTTGAAACAACGTTAAGGGAAAGTCAAAGTGACTAAAATAATAACTATGTTGGATCCATTGGAACACAGGCTCCTTTTTCCCATTTCATGTTTTTGGACATACAAAGGTAATACGGTACCCTACAACGACGATATAGAGAGAGAGAGAGGGAGAAAAAAGAGATAAAAGAGAGCGAGAGAGCGAGAGAGAGAGAGAGAGAGAGAGAGAGAGAGAGAGAGAGAGAGAGAGAGAGAGAAAAAAAGCTGAGAATCTTGTCCCTGCAGGGATCCCAAAACCTGGATCCATACTACAGTAGTCTTGATTCAGAGGCCTTGGGGAACTGACACCAACTTACACTCTTTCTTACACAAGCCTCAGTGACAATAACAAAGCACAGAGACACATACTGTATACACGCATATAAATTCACAGCACAGGCCTGGCAACAGAATGCCAGGGGGTGGGGGGTCATATTTACAGGGGAGGAAGACTATCGACACTGATGCTGTAAGGGGGTGTTACAGGTCCTTTTGTGTTTCCCCAAGAAAACACAAAAGCGCAAAAATGGAGAGGGGGGGGGGGGCAGGGGTTGTTTTGTGCCCGGCGGTTTGTTTTGTGCTGCTCAGTTTGTGTTTGATGCTTTTCATTGTGTGCGGCTTTTGTTGAGGCCATGGTTTTCAACAACAGGAATAATAACGCTTGACAATGGTCGGATTTGCAGAGGCTGCGGAGCCAAAGATAACCGTGCTTAATGTGGCTGTGTGGAATTGCTTGGCTTTTGTTTGGCTTTCACTTGCAAAATAAAACAAAAAGTTTAAAATCTTTTATTTCTTAAAAAAAAAAGAAAAAGAAAAAAAAAAGGGTAAAAAAGGAAAAAAGCACTCCTCTATACAAACAATAAAAAGGCATTCAGGGTGCTGTGGCCATACCTTTTGCTTTCCTTGTAGGGCCATGAGTCTGTTCCCAGTGTGTTAAATATAAATGGCCGAGGTAATACAATCATGTGTTCTCCACACTGTGGTTCTGAGCACCTTAAGTAACCAACATACAAGGGGATGATCCGGACCACTCTGTGACAACTATTAGGGGTGAGAAAACAATGTGATGGTTTGGTTCTCAAACATTGATATGTAGTTGTCCATGGACCCCCAAAAAGATTTAGGCAAAGCATACAATATTGTTAAAGTGATTAAACTATACCTCATTTTGCTTTCGACTCTCTGGAACCCCCCGCAAAGGACCCCTGGGAACCACTGGTTTAATCAACACAGACAGCTGACTGTCTGACATACACCCTCTGAGGTCACGGTGGAAATACTAGTATCTTAGATGTGGATTTCAGGAGGGGTTTTGCTGTGTGGGTAGTTGGGTACGTATACCTACACCAAATAGCAGTGGGGATACAAGGTTACAGTATGTAGTAGGGTAACATTTTCCTATAGCACCTACAGCGCCTAATCTAAGAATGTGCTAAATGACCAGTCGCTAAGCTTGAATGGATGACAAAATCTGGGTTTAGGCGGCAAGTGAGCGGGAAATGCCACCCCCTCCCACAACAGCCCCTGGCCAGGATTCCCTGAGAAAGGATTGTGGTCTCATTAAGACAGTATGAATCTATATATGTAATGGTATGAGTGAACGGGAGGCATCGGTTTAAAACAGTATATCTGTGCCCAGTAATTCTCCCTGGATAAAATCAGGGTTAAAACAGAACGCAGGACCACCACCTGCCCCAGGTTATACAGCACGGCCCGGCCAGGCCCCTGCCATGTACAATAATCTATAGCTGGAGAACCCCCCCTCCGGCTGCTCTCATCAGCATTCACTTCGGAGAAAGTACCTGGCGTGGAAGCGGGTGGATGCTCCAGTGACTTATTGGATTGCTAATCTCTTCCTGGGAGGCCATTGCAGCCGAGGCAGACAGATGAGCAAGAGGAAACAGGCAATAAGCCATCTACAGGGACCCCAGCTGATGATAAACCTGAATACACAACAGCAAGTGTGTGTGTGTATGTGTGGGGGGGGCTTTCACAGGCTGAGGTGAACTGGAGTAGAAGGCCTGGACACCTTTCCATGCTCCCCCAACACACACCCACGCACCCACACACACACACACACACACACACACACACACACACACACACACACACACACACACACACACACACACACACACACACACACACACACACACACACACACACACACACACACCAACAACCATTTCATTTCTGTGTTTTTGCCCCAAACGTCTACACTGTTATTGCCTTCATTTCCAGCCCACAACCATGCTTTCGACCCCAATACATCATGACACTCAATAAAGTGTCTGAAGTTTTGGGGCGTGCGTGTGTGTGAGTGTGTGAGAGTGACTGAGTGAGTGAGTAAGTGAGTGAGTGCGGGAGAGAGTGAGTGAGTGCGGGAGTGTGTGCATGCGTGTGGTCGCTGAAGAGTAAATCTGCAACTCCAGACTCTGTTTTTTGTCTCCCACACAGAATGAGCCAATCTCTCCGGAACTGCTGATTGCTCTCTTAATGTCGACAAACACGGAGGCCTATTCGCACTGATGGAGGGGAGGGATAACTGCACATTTCACAACGTCCAGATGAAAGCGTAACGGTCTGCCACGCATGCACGCATGCGCGCACACACATACCCACATAGCCATATAACTGCAGCAATACAAATACCATGAGATAATAAACCTGATGGAACAAAAGTACAGTGTTGTTGAGTGTCCAACAGTACCCTGCTCTTGGATCAACATTGTTAAATACTAGAGGTGCGGGTCGCTACGCGACCCTTCCGTCTAGTCGCTGGCGCGAGGCTCTCGTGTAGTAGGCTGTAGACGTTTTTGACACGCAAACCAATAGCGAGAGCAACAGCAGTGTTTGTTTCGAGACGCAAACCGAAAACGAAAGCAAACTGAGAGACGGACACATTTCACCCGTTCATCTATCTATCTATTCACACAGGCTCTTGCAGGACCAGAATGTGCGGCACAGATTGATGAAGCAGCCCGCTCAGCCCAGCGAGACGGCGTTCGCTGCGTTCAACCCTCCCAAAGAGTCAGAGAGACAGTATTTGGATGGGGGGCGGGGTTGCCGGGGTTGCCATGTCCAGGAGTTGTAAGCGTGAAGTGGCGTGTAATTGGTTAGGGAAAGTGCGTCCACGCATGCGCAGTGCGCAGCGCGCAGTGCGCAGTGCGCAGCGCGCAGCGTGGTGTTTTTGCATGAAGCTGGTTGCTTGTTGCTCGCGCGCAATCTGGCAACACTGATGCAACGACGAACGTACAAACATTCTGGCGCATGACTGTAGATTCCAATTGTAAGGTAGATGAGCACAAAGGCACTGAACGAATATCACAGTAAATATTCTGTCACGATGAGAGCCAAACATTTCATCATCAGCTGGGGATAAAGCAACTGGTGAACCATAAAACACATTCTGCACCCCATGCATTGGGGAGGGCCATTGTGGCTTCTCTAAAAGAGACTTTGACGAATTTATGCTCTGCAGAAAGAAGTGTCGTAACATTCAACATTCAACTCAACCGGGTCTGTTTGGGTTAGATTGTAATTTTCAGGCCCGTTGGAAACTCTAAAGCAGTGGTTCTCAAACATTTTCATGCCAAGGATGCCCAAATTGACATGCATTTGGCTGCAGACCCCCATCTGTGCATAGATTCTGTTCTTACCTAAGAACAAATCACATAAGAATAACATTGGTGTATGCATAAGTGTATCCTAAGAAGAAATGTCTTCTTAAGAGTGGTTGGTGAATGAGGCCCAATGTCCTCATATTTTGTCATACTGAATGCTCAATTTGCACATTTGTGGTCGTGCCTTTATGCTGAGCTAGCATCACCATCAAAGCAGAGGAGCATTAATACAGACAGCAAAGCAGAGTGACCCAGCCTTGGATGCTCACATATTGAGGCATCAGTGATAACACAGACAGTATTACATGACTTGCTGAGTCATTTTCACTGCAGCTCATTCCATCTACAAAAGGTCAATGGGTGTCTGTGCTTCAGATGACACCGCTGTTCACCTGAGCGAGATGGAAGACAGGAATGATGGGTACAGCTGATGAACGATGATCAGACTATTGATTTGAGACTATATGCAGGGGGTTGAGAGGAGGTAAATGATACAATCACTTATCAGTGCACATTAAGGCTGATAATAATGACACAAAAATAACAATCCTTTGCTGGCATGAATCATGTTAACAGAGATTACTCCCTTTGTGATCAAATTGAGATCAGTGGCGTCGGCCGTATATTCTGACAGCGGCATCTTTGGCAGTCAGACATAGCCTACCGGTGCAGTTATTATCAAATCATTTATTATCTGTCCATCAATATGTTTTGGCGTTGCTTTAAGATGCTCCAAGCCTGAGTGAGATTAGGAGAGTATTATAGGAGGATGAATGGCTTTTGTTATCAGAGATTTAAAGAGCAACTTCTCAGATTTCTGACCTGAGGACAACATGAGAAAATGTGACAGAGCACTTCCAAATACATTTGAAACATACGATTTTTGCACATTTTACATACAGGCCCTGAGCTCCCAGCACAAAACATAACATGTGGCGAAGTTGCCCTTTAGTACGTAATTGGACCCGGTTGGGGGTCCCTGAAGGTTCTAGTGTTTTCAGTGGCTCCACAATAATGTATGACCAAGAAGAGAAAGCGGGTGACATCCACAAATGCTACTGTATGAAGTGTATAGAATTTATAGTTGCAATACAGTAGCTATGGCTATCAACAACGATACCACATGCATCATGTAATTAAACTATGTAAAACAAACAAAACAAAATTAGAACATTCCAGAGAGCATTCAGTGTTTTAAAAAAAGAAAAGAAAAATGTCTGCACAGCTAGTTACGGTACTGTAATAATGTGTAAATATTGCCTCCCTCATGTTGCAGAAGAAAAACCCCACAGAGCCTGAAATCTGATTACATTATGAACAAGGAAGTGTAATCAACCGCATCATGAAAAATGCATGGCGGCAACATATTAGAGACGGCCACAACACACCAGAGGACACATTAGCATGACGCGGCTACAATCCCATGCAGAGACAACTGAATGAGGCCCCAGACACACCGAGTCCATCTTTCAATTTCAGAGGGTTTGCTTTTAATGGTGCGAGGTGTTCGTAGACAGAGCTCGGCACGCAAAGGGGTTCAATGTATGCTTTAGAAAATGTGATGCACATCAAATACTGTATGTACAGGCTCTTGTGGGTGTGTATGGGTGCATTGGTGGGAGTATAGAAGTAATAACAACAGGGAGTTTGGGGAAAGAGAATAAATACACCGGCTAGGAATGATTACAACAAACAACCCTTTGACTGTATTCCCCACTTATCCCCAGGTCTCGGCTGCTCATGGGGGAAATTGCTATTTTACTCTGTGCCTCTGCAGAGCATCATAGACCAACAGCAAATAAATCTTGCAGTAGTAAAAAAAAGAAAAGGTGAGCTGTCTGATTGTATTTCTTTGCTACATCCCAAAGGTAGACTGACAAAATAAGCGACTGTCTTACTTTACTTTAAGCATAAAACGTACTTATTTTGAGCAACTTACTTCAAGCATTAAAGTCCTATTTAACTTTAGTAGAACGTTGCCATACTTTTCAGATCAGATCAGAGTTTATGAACAGTAGACTTCAGTGTTCTGGGAAATAGTTCTTGCCGCAAGTTGTTTTCATTCATCTAAAAATCAGAGCTCCTTCTTACACAATACTGTAGGTCCCCAAAGCAACAAGTATTTGGAAGCGCCTTGCATCTCATGGAGGTGTGCATGCTGAAAAGTGAGAGCAAAATCCAAATAAAACGATTTGTGGCATGGAAGTGAGCGGGGGCAGGACTACAGGTTTTGCCTTACATCTTGGTTCATCTCACCCTGAACCCTGAGCCATGGGGGCGCCCTTTGCTGAGTGGTTAGAGAGGATATTCCCATGTTCAATCCCTGGCCCCAGAAAGACACTTAACCACTAACTGTCCCCCCTCCCCCACCCCCACCCCTGCACTCCTCTGTGAGCAGCAATCAGCATGGGTGAAGCTGAAAACTGAAATCCCCCATGGGAGCAAATAGGTCTAATAACCCAAAAGCTTGCCTTCTGAATTGCATAGCTACAGTATGTTACTTTGGATCATTAGCGGCAGTGTTGGAATGCACTTTACACACACACACACACACACACACACACACACACACACACACACACACACACACACACACACACACACACACACACACACACACACACACACACACACACACACACACACACACACACACACACACACACACACACACACACACACAGAGACAGCATCGTTTCATTACACTAATGAAGACAGGCATGATAGCACCCTTTGCACTATCACCTTTCACCCCCCATGCTGTATTTTGTAGAGGAGCATCTGTTCCACAAAAGGCCAACTGCAGAAATTGTATTATCCGGGTTTGATTCTCTGCCTGCATTATGATTTTCTCCCCCCATCAGATGGGAGTAGAGGCAGTTAACAAGACCAACTGGGATAAGACGGGGATCAGTTTGCACCATGTTAATTATATCGGCCTGCCATCAAAATCAATTTAGCGAACATAATTTGGAGAAGCAAATGTCAAATTTACATACTGGCCTAGCTGTGAAGATGAGGCACTCATCAGAACGCACGTGACGGCACGTTGAATAATATGAAACGAACCTGAGTGAATTAGCAGTGCATCTTGTTGTGGCGTTACTGGTGCATATTCTATAATTAGGCCTAGGAGTCAAACACGCATGAGTAGTCAAATGGGTTATGCTGGCCCACTGAGAAATATGGGCTTGTTCAGAACTGATGCATATATATATATATATATATACCCTGAGAACAGCGAGGCTGCACAACATCATCACTAACATGTAAAATAGGCATTTACCCAAATGAACATTATACCATATCTTATTATAACCCACCAGCATAGTAACAACCCAATGATGCCCAACCAGACCAACGCAGAGCAAGCTACCCTGTACCTGAGGGGTTTGTATTTGAGGAATAATAGTATATAGCCTATATTCTAGGCTACTAGATGTGATGGCCTAGGCTACTAAATGTGAGGGCTGCATATCAGCCCGAACCTATAGTATATATACATACATACATACATACACACATACTAGGGATGGGCAATATTATCGATATTTTTTTTTGCTTTTTCAGATACAGGCTTTATGAAAAAACATTCAAAGAACCTATCACAGATCTGCAGCTACTGTACTCAATATGTAGTGTATATATATACAATATGTAGTTGTGATATATGTATATATCGCAATATATCGCAATATGTATCGTATCGCAATATATTGTGATATCGCAATATATCGCAATAATATCGCAAAATAATATCGCAATATGTATCATATCGCAATATATCGTATCGTGACCCAAGTATCGTGATGCGTATCGCAATATAATCGTATCGTGACCCAAGTATCGTGATACGTATCGTATCGTGAGATTGTTGCCAATACCCATCCCTAACACATACATACATACATACATACATACATACATACATACATACATACATACATACATACATACATACATACATACATACATACATACATACATACATACATACATACAGACAGACAGACAGACAGACAGACAGACATACATACATACATACATACATACATACATACATACATACATACATACATACATACATACATACATACATACATACATACATACAGACAGACATACATACATACATACATACATACATACATACATACATACATACATACATACGCAACTTTCCAAGAAGAAAATCTAAATGACACCTGATGTGAGATCTGAGGCCTTGTTGCCTTCCATGCATCAAACTAATCAGAGTAATCAGAAACAGCATGAATTTAATTCCTTGTGCGTATGCCCCAGCCCTGGTCACATACTGTACATACTCTAGTCTGGAAGGAACCATGCTGGGCTTGAAAGACTAGATTAGAAAGGGGGGGGTGACATACAGTAATAGCTTACATTTGGTTTTAATTAGAGGCTATGCTCTCCTTTCTGCATGAAATGACACGTCAGCTGTCCAAAGCAAACTTCATGTCTCTGAAAAATCATTTATTTGATTTATGAACTGACCATGTTCTATTTGCTGGTCACGCATTTTCTTCGGTGAATAGGTTTTATGGTGCCTGTGTGTGTGTGTGTGTGTGTGTGTGTGTGTGTGTGTGTGTGTGTGTGTGTGTGTGTGTGTGTGTGTGTGTGTGCGTGCGTGCGTGCGTGCGTGCGTGCGTGCGTGCGTGCGTGCGTGCGTGCGTGCGTGCGTGCGTGCGTGCGTGCATGCGTGTGCGCGCGTGTGTGTGTGTGTGTGTGTGTGTTTGGGGGGCTGAACAAACTGTATAACCAGCGCATGACAGACAACATAACAACTTAAACCCTCAATCCCAAATCACTCACATGCAGAGTGGCAAGGTTTCCATGCGGAAACCGATGATAAGCAGAAGCGTGACCTCACACGAGTTGTTCTCTCCACTGTTAATACTCTACTGCTTTTGGTTCTGCTGGGCCCCGGGTTTCGCAAGAGAGACGCCCAACAGAGTTCATCTAGACGGTGGCTGTGGGTAGAAAGCGCCCATACACACACACACACACACACACACACACACACACACACACACACCCACACACACCCCACCATCCCCATTCCATCCTGCCACGCTTTATTCGAACCACACCAGTGAAAATCCAATCATCTACTTCACCGAGAGAGCCGGGAAGACGTTTGCAGCAGCGCCCCGGCCAGCTTGGCAAGCCGGCAAAGTCCTCTTTCAGTCAGAAGGACCCAATTAAAGAGCCCCCGAGCTAGGGGACACGCGCACCCCTGCTCATCCACTGCCAACTGCGTCGGTGTAGGGCCTCAGTGGGCTTTCCATATAGCCCCCCGTGCAAAAACAAGCGCGCCACGGCAGCCAAGTTTGATCTGCAGCTGGTAGAGGTAGAAGGCGAGATAACAGCGCGTGCGCGTGTGTGTGTGCGAGTGCATGCATGCGTGTGTGCGTGCGTGCGTGTGTGTGTGTGGGTGTTTGTGGGTGTAGGGACAGAGTGAAGTTATCTCTTCCAACAGAACCACCACAAAGCAACTACAGTACTGTACCACACGCACACATGGGCCCTGCACTTCTTCTCCTCTCTGTGCACAACAGAAGATTGCCTAACGAGACGGCTGATTGTGATAAATCATTAAAAAAAGGAAGCCGCTTAGTTCCGTGGATCCTTTCATGCGCGTGGGGGGGGGGCGACAGGGGTGGTGGGGTGGGGGGGTGGGGGGGTTAGTGGGTGGATAGGGGCAGAACCGCACTTAACCCCCGGGCATCGGCAAGCTCAGCAGGGCAATTTTAATTGAAAGAGCTAATGGTCTGTGGATGGTGCGTCAGTGTTTTAACTCGTTAGGACCGGGAAAGCATTTGTGTCATATTAGATTTCTTTGGCTATTCAAAAATAGCAGATCTACAAGCTCATAGCGCGGCACCGAGTGCCGCGCTACGAGCTTGTAGATCTTGCTATTTTTGAAAAATCGTGAAAATGTGTGCAAATATTTGAATATATATATATTTTTAAAGCGAACACTAAATTCTTTGCTTCTGGAGGGTCCCTGGAACAAAATATTTTGGGATGGGGGTTCGTGGCCAAATACCTATCATTTTGGGGGTCCTTGACATGAAAGAAGTTTGAGAACCACTGATATTATAGCAACAACAAGTATTTTCAAAAAACTGTTAGGCAAAAAACTGAAGACATTTGTAGTATCCCCAGAAGCCAAGATTTGAGTTACAAGTGTTCGCTTAAAAAAAAAAAAAATTCAAATGTTTGCAAAAATGTTCACGATTTTTAGAATAAAAAATAGCACATCTACAAGCTCTAATAGCCAAAGAAATCTAAAATAACACAAATGCTTTCCCGGTCTTAATGGGTTAATGGCAGACCTGGTCGAAGTGGGTTCAGGCCGGGTGTGGGGGGTTCACCTCATCACCTCGCCAACCTCGAATGTGTCCCTGATGAGTGGTTGACAGCGGTGACCCCATGCCAACCCATTTCATGCTGTACCATCACGCACCATGTCATTGTCTGGTGGAAAATGAGAGCATGCGACATGTGACCCAGGCTGGTCGTCGAGGATAATAACCGCTCATCTCAGTGGCGTGCACAGACATTTTGAGGGGCAGGTGCTCAAGTAAATTATACTTTTTTTTGTTTACTTGGTCTGCTCTTTTTTCCCTCTACACCTATACCTCTTTGCCAAAAATAGCCGATCTACAAGCCCACAACGCCTCGCGCTGCGAGGCGTTGTGGGCTTGTAGATCGGCTATTTTTGGCTAAAGTTCTCCTCAGAAAAGGGAGGCTAGGTTTCGAGTGGTTATGGTAAAAAGAAAAATCATATCACATAAAGATTTGGCAGACCCCCTGTAGTAACTCTGAGGACCCCCTAGGGGTCCCGGACCCCCTGTTGAAGACCCCTGCTGTAAACTGAAAGAAAAAAAAAACGTTTTTTTTTTCCCTTTTTTTCCAAAAGGCACTTCTGGTCAAGAGGGCAAAGGGCAGTTGCTCTAGCACCACCCAGAGTCTATCTGTGCACGTCCCTGGCTCATCTAATCGGCCTTCCAGCTATAGTATCTTTCAACATTTTCGCTAAGTAAATAATAGAGACCAACCGATATATCGACCACTCATTGACAAAAATAGTCAATCTATAAGCTCACAACCCATCGCATTGCGATGCGTTTTGAGCTTGTAGATCGGTAGATTATTTTCCAATGAAGAACAATAATAACTTAATTTACTTGATCACTGTGAAATTAAAGTTAAATGTTATTTTAATATATTTAATATACTTAATTAAAAACATTTGCCATCAAAAAGCTGTGTTTATTTGCAATAATGTGTTTACGTAAAAGTAAAATGTTCTTTCAAAACTGATTTCAAAATGTTTTTTCTTCAAACTAATCGGTAATTGGTGGTCTAAGCACTCTCCAAAATTGGGATCCGTGTCGAACTCAACAAACCTGGCATCCCTCGGGCTCTGCTAAATAATCAGAAAATAGATAGATGCTTATTTACTGGTAAGGCACTGAGTGAAGCAGTGCCATTATCATGCATGATTACTGACATCAAAGCATGTCCTGATATCACATACGCACGCACGCACGCACGCACGCACGCACGCACGCACGCACGCACGCACGCACGCACACACACACACACACACACACACACACACACACACACACACACACACACACACACACACACACACACACACACACACACACACACACACACACACACACACACACACACACACACACACACACACACACTGTCGTCATAGCAGCCATCTGTTCATTCATATTTATTGATCGAATATTGCAATAACAGAACTAGAGCAGCAGGTGCTTGGCCGTGTGTTGTTGTGTGAACACAGGCTTTTTTAAAAGGGTAAGGGGAAAAGGCCCAGCGTGTTTCACAGCGTGTTATGGTCGACTGTGGTGCTTACGGTTTCATCCCCGCTTTGGAAGGCATAAACTGGACTGGGACCATACCGTCTGTGGCCATGATGGTTAACGGGATTACAAATGATCCAATAAAACTTTGGATGGCAATGACAGAAATGATTGCAACCCAGCGACGTGCTAAACAAGATGGATGATGGGCATTTGTGTTTGCTGCCCCCAAGAGAGAGAGAGGGGGGGGAGAGACAGAGAGAGAGAGAGAGAGAGAGAGGAGAGAGGAGAGAGAGGAGAGAGGGGTGGGTGTTTCCCTTCAGCACATGAAAGTGTGCCCTCATGCCTGTGATTGTGTGTGTCTGTGTATCTGTATGTGTGTGAATGAGCATGCATGGTTATCTAGATGTGTGTGTGCGTGCGTGCGTGCATGCATGCACACGTGTGCATGCGTGTGCGTGGGAGGCAGCACAGGTCAAAGCACAATGTGAAACCATCGCATGCCCTCAGAGAATGAAATAAAAACACATAGATCGTGTAACTGCAGAGGTGGAAAGGTGGTGTTGTTCGAGAAGGTATCTCTTTGACATATTGGCAATCTATCTGCGTTTTCAAAACCAGCAATTACTATATTTCATTTCAAAGAGAATGCTGTAAAAGAGCGCTAGTGAGTGGGCACATGGTTTTATTTTCTTTCACAGTGTAACCTAAACCAACAATCCGGTTAGTACTCACTTGGTGTGAAGACAAGGAAAGGGTACAGGGTAGTATTGGTATAGAGGTGATGGAAGCTGCAGTAACCAGTTTTATACAAACTAGTGCAGTACCCGTTTGGGGCGTGGCAGTCCAGAGTGTGTGCCTGTTCAGAACTGGTATTGCTCCTTGCAGAGTTTACAGTCTTTACTGTAGCACAGGGGTCTTCAACAGGGGGTCCGGGACCCCTAGGGGGTCCTGAGAGTTACTACAGGGGGTCCGCCAAATCTTTGTGGGATATGATTATTTTATTTTTTTACCTTAACCACTTGAACCCTCGCATCCCTTTTCTGAGGAGAACTTTAGCCAAAATAGCAGATCTACAAGCTCACAACGCCTCCCGCTGCGAGGCGTTGAGAGCTTGTAGATCGGCTATTTTTGGCAAAGAGGCTATTGGTGTAGAGGGAAAAAAACTAAGTAAAAAAAAAACTTTAATCTGAAACACAATTTTAAACAATATAGAGTAGGGAGTCCCTGCTTCATCTCTCTCTCAGCTAGGGGGTCCTTGGCCTGAAAAGGTTGAAGACCCCTGCTGTAGCAGAATGAGATTTGATCAACTTAGATTGCTTGTGGTAATGTATCCTATCCAGTCACACTCAGGAATTACCAACGTGTATGTGTGTATACATGACTTATTAACTTGTTAATGTGCCATACCTGTGTCCGATCAAAGATATGAGTTGTTTGACGTCATTTTATGTCTTAGAAGTAAAAGCACACAATCTCAAACATCTGTAATACTGCTTGTCAAACAATTCAAATAAAAAACACAGTGCTGGGGAATAAAGGGGAGGGTAAAAACAAAGGTTTTCATAAAACACGCTCCTTACAATGACATTTGACAAGCCTACATACATCCCCCTAAGGGCCCCAAAATGCCATAGACTGCTATAACAAACAGCAGCTCACAGACATGACGGATTTATTCTCAATACTTGTCTTGACAAGAACAACTGTGTGGCAAGTTGCGGTGCGTGCGGAAATCAAATAACGTTTCTAAGGAGGCCCTGCTATAGATTCATCAATGTCATACATATACTGTACTGTACTGTTTGTCTCGTCTGTGAATGAATAATGTGGAACCGTGAATCTAATCTCAATCACTTCCAGGACCCCACCAAGTAATCCCTTCATTCACAGGACTCACGCCACCAACAATAAAGGATCCATCATCTCGACATTGTGCGGAAGTGCTTCAGATTCCTGAGGCCCTTGAACCACAGAACGGTGCCATCACGGTCCCATGAAACCACAGGCTACACACACTTCTGTTACCCACTCAAAGGGTAGGTGGAGGTTAAAGATGCAATTAGGGTAATTTGTTCTTGCCTGCGAGCATCTTCTGGATTCATTTAACTGAAAAGAGCATCACATTTTCCATTCCGTGTTACAAGTCAAAACGCCATTGTGCTATTTAGTACATTCACTCAATAATTCTGACAGACACAATGGGCAGGTATGAACCAAAACCCTCACGACCACCCAACCTGAAGTAAATCTTATCCATTTAAACCCTATCTGTACTTAATTGGCCCCCTCCTCTTTCCACCAAACACGCCTCTTTCTGCTGAATATAAGACCAGAATAGGGACGCAGCGGCGCTAGGGTTCATGTGGGGTTCATGTGGTAAGACAAGTTAACAACCACAGATATTGCATGCATTACGTGGAGGCCAAGAACCCTTCAGAACACGTCAATGTAATATATATTATACCACGAAGATGTAAGCACTGGAAGCATAGTGGTAGTTCCCCAA
Organism: Gymnoscopelus microlampas; assembly: GCF_963454915.1. Taxonomy (NCBI): domain Eukaryota; kingdom Metazoa; phylum Chordata; class Actinopteri; order Myctophiformes; family Myctophidae; genus Gymnoscopelus; species Gymnoscopelus microlampas. Next base: position 11,975,102 of record NC_139961.1, on the reverse strand, counting down.
GCACCACGATATCTATATCCTATAAGATGACAGTAGCTATAACAAGCGTATCATTGATTTCATTTTCTTTTTTTTTACAATGATAATGGGCAACAAGGCAATTTGTGGGGTCTGTGCATGAAGCACTGGCAGAAGCAACATTATGATTGATCAATCATCATCGCCATAATCACTTTCAGAACGCACAAACAGCTGTGAGAGACTGTGAGAGATATTCAGCACTCATGAACTGTGAAGAGCATTGTAGATGGTACATTGTTAAAACGCAGCTATGCGAGAACATTTGCAGTGTAATTAGCAACGTAGTGCTTCAGTGGTGGAACATTAGTTCCATCCTGATGGGAGAGAGTCGGTCTAACAGAGTTTTAAGAGCCACGTTAGACAATGAGGTAACTACAGTACAGTGTGCGCACACGCACACACGCGCACGCACACACACACACACACACACACACACACACACACACACACACACACACACACACACACACACACACACACACACACACACACACACACACACACACACACACTCTAGAGGGGAGGAATTGAGATTGTCGCCGGAAGCCATGCACATTGGGATCAATTAACGCCAGTGCCGTGCTCATTTTTTGTTCGATTAAATCAATTCCGTTCCCGGTGCCACCTTTGATCCTGGGGTGACTTCATCAATGTCATCCGACACCACGCGTCCGTCCTGCAGGCCCGCGCGGCCGTTTTTGATAGGCTATGTCATCATTTAATTTAGATTAAGCCCCTGTATTCCTTGTCACGGAAGATGAATGGGGTCCTGTAGGACATCTCTCAAATTAAACGAAACAGTATTTTGTTCTCTTTTTTTCTCCCCTCTCCAGCCTCACACAATATCAGTTTCTGGTCGGGAGCCAGCCAGCACGCAAGGCTTAAATGAGAGAATTTGGCACAGCCAGCGGTATTAACGACCCTGGCATCAGGACTGTGACACCGCTGACAGAAAGAGATGGCGCGCAGGCATGGCTTCTCCGGTAATGTTCCCCCGACAAGAAACTGCGTGAAATAAGTATTGATGGAATACGACAGCAAGCACCTGTGTAGGCTAATAACACAGAAAGAAAAGGAGGGGAAAAAAAGAGAGGTGAAAAGAAGAGGATCGGTCCTGCAGGAAAGGAAAGCAGGGGGGAGATTCCATGGAGATCTGTGGGGCTCTTGTTCCAAAGGCACTGTCAAAATAAATCCCTAGAAATGGATTTTCCGAGGCTTACACACACTGTTCACAGCGAGCCGAGACACTGGCTGTGAATTGTTGTTATGACCTCTCGCCTACAGAACTAAAACCCTTACTGAGTCTTGCCCCAGGAAAGTCATACAACCCCACCCCCCAACCTTCCACTGTTACTGTCCCTTTCACCTTTTGAGATAGCATGGCGGCATTTGACCGGAGGAGCGATATGCTGGGTAGTGGGGTAATATAGCTTCCACCTCCGGGTGGGGAATGGAATGAAAGATGCATTGAGTTCATAAAAAAGAGAAAAGTGTCATCATGGATTAGCAGAGTCAGCTAAATCACTTTGCATGATACTGAGCTAAGTGCGCATTATAAAACTGCACAATGTATGCACTCATCTACTTATACGGTATTCTGGATTTAGCCTACTCTTTCACTATACATGCATGTGTGTCTCCAGCTCTTAAAGTCCATTGTCAAAATGTGTCACACTGACAAGGCTACTTCACATGGAAATGATGGTGAAGAAGGCACTATAATAACCAATATATAACAGCCTAAATAGATCATAATATGAATACAATAGGCTACACAAAACCGAAGGGTAAGCCAATTAATTCCCACAAGACTCCAAAATCCTGGGTCAATATGATAGATATGTATGTAACAAAGCCAAAATAGCTATATAGAAAAACAATCAAAAACTCACGATGTGTCAAAACCACACCAATAAACATCTAAGCCATGCATAGTTGCAACCATAGGGTGTGTGGTTACACTCTAATGCATAGTATTTCGGCTCGTATAGCGCGGATTTCGGCAAAATTACCCATGGGACTGTTTCGGATACAGGCTAGGTGGGCACTAGGGACATCTGGGCACCTCGATGTAAAATGGGCTATTCTGTCCGAAATGTTTTTTTTTTTTTAAATAGTAATGTAAAGTATACATGATGTGAAAATGCATGGTACATCCTTATCAGATTATTATAATTGTATCCTACAACTTCTTGTTTATGCCCCAAAATGAATGGATATACAGGTTTTGAAGCAATTTGTAGCAATTGTAGAAATATTAGACCTTAATTGTCTAATGTTTAAGCATGTTCTAATCATGTGTACTTTACTTTTTCCAAATATTCATTTTTTCAACATTTTGGGGTAAAAAAATGCCAATTTAACACTGAGCTGCCCACTCTTCCTTGGTGCCCACCTACCCTGATACAGTTTCAAACGACCCCTAGTATCGATTCTCACAGCATTCATAAAAGCCCACACACTGAACCGACTTCTCGTCAACGCTGCACGGAATTTCACTTCCAAGTACTACGGGCGTTTGTCCTGTAATGTGTATGTATCCTCCGGCAGAATAACGCGACTGCAGCAGCAAACAACCCGGCGCGGTGCTTAATAGCCATTATGATTGCCTCCTCGCTGAACATTCAACATGCTGGAGAAATGCAGCAACGGCTGAGTCTGAGAGAAACCTTACCGGGTGTTTCGCTACGGTCCGGAGAAGTTGCGGTGCTTATTTCGGCGTGTCCGTTCCGTCCTTTAGATGCTGCTGCTGTGCTGTTCTCTCTCTCTCTCTCTCTCTCATCATCTCATCATCATACAGAGAGAGGGTCTGGGAGCGTGGATGGAGCCGCTGCGTCTGACGGAGGAGCTGTCCAATCAGCACCACTTTGTGAGACCGTCCGCAGCCAATAGAGGACGGAATGGAAGCGGCGTGGAGGACGATGTGCTCTTTTTGGTGCGTGCGAGAGCCTGAGAGAGAGAGAGAGGGGGGGGGGGGGGGGGAGAGATATAGAGGGAGAGAGGGAGAGTGTGAGAGAGAGAGAGAGAGAGAGAGAGAAAGAGAGAGAGAGAGAGAGAGTGTGTGTGTGTGTGTGTGTGTGTGTGTGTGTGTGTGTGTGTGTGTGTGTGTGTGTGTGTGTGTGTGTGTGTGTGTGTGTGTGTGTGTGTGTGTGTGTGTGTGTGTGTGTGTGTGTGTGTGTGTGAGAGAGAGAGAGAAAGAGAGAGAGAGAGAGAGAGAGAGAGAGAGAGAGAGAGAGAGAGCGTTAGTGAGTGAGTGAGGAAGCAAGTGAAGAGTGAGTGAGTGAGCGATTGAAGCCTAATCTAAAATCCTATAAGCCTACACTTTAGTATAATATCGGCGTGTCTTGCCAAAATGAACAGATCTACAAGCTATCACTTGTAGATCTGTTCTTTTTGGCAAGCGACCACTGAGGAGGGGGGGGGGGGGGGGGGGGGGGCGAATCCAACAGGCCAACGATTGTCATGCATGAGTGATATAATAATAGCCAGGCTACAACGCCTAGTGATGGAAGAAGTACTCACATGTTTTATTTAAGTAAAAGTATCAATACTGTAATGTAGAAATACTCTGTTACAAGTAGAAGTCCCGTATTCAAAATGTACTTGAGTAAAAGTACAAAAGTATCGGCATGAAAATATACTTAAAGTATCAAAAGTAAAAGTACTCGTTGTGAAGAATGTCCCATTTCACAAGTTCAAAATGTATCAAAAATCTTTTGAAAATAGCAGATCTACAAGCTCACAATGGGTGGCATGGCAACACATTGTGAGCTTTTAGATCAGCTACTTTCAAATGGCCGAAACATATATATATAGGGCTGAAGTGATTTTGTAATAATAATCAAAATCTACAAAGTAACTAGTAAAAGTTTTCATATAATTGTAATGGAGTAAAAGTACAATATTTGCCTCTGATATGTAGTGGGGTAGAAGTAAAAGTATTGACATTTGTAACTACTGAAGAAAGTAAGAATACCTCAAAATTGCACTTGCACACAAGTACTTGAGTGCACTTAGTTACTTTCCAGCACTGGCTATACCCGCCAGCCGGCCTGGGACAGCAGGGCTAAGTAATAATAATCACAATACTAATATTAATCAATCATAGCAGCTATAGTGTAAACAGCTACACAGGTGTGTTAATGATGTAATTATTTGCGTTCCATCCGCGTCCAGAGTAGTGCTGATATTGTTAATTAGTAGCCAGTCTATTATTGGTAACACCTGACCGAGTTCACCTTATTCTGGCTGTATGTAAAAGGTCTATATAAAAACCTTATTCACACAAGCTAAATCATTTATTAGCTTCAATTTTAATGTGACCTGCAGTTATTTATTTAAGCAAAAACAGCGTAAAAAAAAAGTAAAAGTTACATTTCTCACCTTTGTTGTCTTCTTCTTTGTAATGTCTCACTTCATCAGCTGTTTCATGACGTCTTAAGTCCAATGACTCAGATTTATATATAGCCACCAATGGTGGAAAAAGTCACATTTTGTACTTAAGTAAAAGTATCAATACTGCCATGTAGAAAGACTCTGTTACAAGTAAAAGTCCGGAATTCAAAATGTTGCCTACTTGTAGGCTACTTAAAGTACCAAAAGTAGAAGGTAGCCTACTCGTTATGCAGCCAGAACGTCCCATTTCACAAGTTTTAAAATGTATGCAAATCATTTAAAAACACTCCAGTAAAGTAAAAGCACCTTAACATTGTACCTGCTGTCTGCGTCTCTGCATGCAGCGCCAAACAACAACACGACTGAAGGACTGAAGCCAGGTTTACACTTCGTCGCAGGACAGTGACGCGCGCCGGAAATATCAGACCTACCAACCCACAGCGCGCCCGGAGTGGACGCGCTGTGGGGCTTGTAGCTCTGATATTTTCGGCGCGCACTGTGACCGCTCGAGCTTCAGATCATTTGAAAATGCCCGCCATAAGTAATTTATAATTGATTGCATTTGCAACCATGGACCTAGACAAGTCTTCTTGCTTTGCTAAAATAAATTACCCCCCACTGTTTTTCTGTAAATATACTTTTACTGCTCCTAGTATCAGTGGTGGAAAAAGTGCTCATTTACGAATTATTTTTCAGACATTCTGTGCTTCTTTGCAATTTGTATTCATTTATTCTACATTTATTTCATGTCATATTTCATATTTACCAAGGATTTTGCAGCATAAGTTTCAGTGCTCAATGTTTTCTGATGTAATAGGGATCATAAATTATACAACATATGGTAGGCTACTTTTGACACCTCTACATTTCTAGGAAGGGAAAAATTACATTAAATATTAAATTATATTGAAAATTGCAGATCTACCAGGTCAAGATGCAACGCATTGTGAGCTTGTGCATTGGCTATTTTCAGTATTATATGTTTTTACATGTATTAAAATCTGAAAATATACTTTGTAATTTGTACTTTTCAATACTTAAAGCTTTATTATGTATTTTTTTAGTGAATAAAATGTTATTTTGTTCAATCTGTATGGTAGAGTATGTTACAATATAACTTACAATTAGGGTGGCTGTATTTGGTCTCCCTGCGGCTGCTCTTCCGTTTGACACGACCTTTGACACGATCCTGTTTCTGTTTTGACATGAATGTCTCCACTGAGCGAGCAGGCATAGGCTCTATTAGCTCAGTGGTAAAAAATAAAAAATAAAATCAGCACTTGTGCAGTCTGCAGGAGACCGAGTCCAAACCCGGGGTAGAGCAGAGCAGGGAAGTTACACAAAGCATATGCAGTCATTTTAAAAGCATATAGACCAGGGGTCTTCAACCTTTTCAGGCCAAGGACCCCCTAGCTGAGAGAGAGATGAAGCAGGGACCCCCGACTCTATATTGTATAAAATTGTGTTTCAGATTAAAGTTTTTTTTTACTTAGTCTGCTATTTTGTCCCTCTACACCTATAAGCCTCTTTGCCAAAAATAGCCGATCTACAAGCTCTCAACGCCTCGCGCTGCGAGGCGTTGAGAGCTTGTAGATCGGCTATTTTTGGCTAAAGTTCTCCTCAGAAAAGGGATGCGAGGGTTCAAGTGGTTAAGGTAAAAAAAATAATAATCATATCCCACAAAGATTTGGCGGACCCCCTGTAGTAACTCTGAGGACCCCCTAGGCCGTCCCGGACCCCCTGTTGAAGACCCCTGATACAGACAACTTTTGAATACTTAAGTATTTTTAAAAGCAACCAAGTACTGCAGTACTTTAACTCAGATACAACTTTGACTGAGCAACGTTCACTTGTAGCTGAGTAATATTTGACCAGGAGCATCTGTACCTTGGGTTGAGTACTGTGTCCACCGCTGGCACTGGATATGACTGACAGGCTGCATGACACAGGAATATACTGTGAGAGCATGTTTTATATTTGTTTGCTGTTGTTAAACGTGGCCTTAAATTATCTTCAATTCATCAAGTATTTGATCAGTTTTTGGATTGTGTGGAGATATTGTAAGTGATTGGACATGGTCTTATACTCTTCCATTTAAAAATGTATACCCTCTCCTCTACACATATTGATTGACAAGTTAGCCTACTGCCTGAAGCCCATCCACATGGTAGAAGTTTGGTTCCCCATATCGGGTGCATTTCTCCTTTCCGACATGTCGCCTTTCCGACGTTGACGAACCCTATACCTAACCCTAACCCTAACCGCACGCGGAAGCCACTAGTCGGAGTGGTGAGATGTCGGAATGGAGAGTGAACACCCCCCATATCCATGAAACTAACAGATTGGAGCTTTAACTATGCAAGAATTAGACTAATATGCTATAGCAAACTCAGATCACGGTTCTGTCAACCGCATGAACTGTTGCCAAAAATATAAATGTAGGTTACATAAAAATGTATTATATATCATAGCAATTCCAAAGAAGCCCAATTAAAAAAGGTTGCTAACAGCATTCCAGCTATGATTGTTGAATAATTGAGAGTACATCAGTGCAACCCCTCACCCCCAGTGGGCCCCCCTTCCCAAACAGGAATTGTCAACAGGAAGTAACAGAGCTACATTCTGAGCAGTTTGTAAATTAGTTGCTTTTGCTCCATTCAAAATGGGTAATTATCATCATGTGTGTGTGTGTGTGTGTGTGTGTGTGTGTGTGTGTGTGTGTGTGTGTGTGTGTGTGTGTGTGTGTGTGTGTGTGTGTGTGTGTGTGTGTGTGTGTGTGTGTGTGTTATATATACACACACACACACACACACACACACACACACACACACACACACACACACACACACACACACACACACACACACACACACACACACACACACACACACACACACACACACGCACACTAATTAGCCTACCCCAAGCCATCAAGCAGGGAGTAATAATCAAAATGGATCTGACAAAGGTGGCAAAAGCCACCTAATGGAAAAGTGTGTAGCCAGCTCCCTCAGTGAAAATCAATACGACTTCAGCCAAAGTGATCTCAGCTCTGCCATGTTATCTAGTTAGGTCATAGATCAAACTACCACTGCACAGTGAGCTACAGCCAAGTCTCATTATAGCCCCCAACCCTCAAAACTACCCCGCCACTGTCTGGCAGCCAACTGATTAAAAAGTCGTCACATTGACTTTATGAGGCTTTATTTCTATCAAGAGATACAGAAGAGGATTGGAAAAAAGAAAGAAAAAGTCTTTATTCAGACTCAAAATCAACTTGACATCCATTCGTTCAAGCAAAAGCAACAAAGAAATCTTTATCATCTGAAATTTATGCACACACAGTATTGCATATTAGGCCCTGCTTTGGTACTTTCATAAAATCAGAGAAAAAAATGAATTAGAGAAATGCATACTATGTAACAGACAAGAAAACATAAAACAAAACCAAAAAAAAAGCTATTCATTTACTTCTTCTTTGCACACCAGGTGCATCCAAACCACATTCAAATGAAACTAGATACTGAAATCTAAGAGCAAATTATAACATTTTAAAACTCAGTACAAAAACAGAATTAATCAACTGAGTTCATCTCTCCATGGACGTTGGTGTGGAATTGTATATGGACAAAAAATATATGTATGTATATATACGTATTTGCATGGCTGGCTGTGCAGCAAAATCAGCTCTGAGAGTTAAAAAATGTACACATTTTTTTTAAAGTGACATCATTTTGCTGTGTGAAAAGGCAGGCCCTAAGGCCCAAATTTATGAGTTGCAGGTGTCATCATCATCATCATCATCATCATCATAGTATCTATTCCTCTTGATCTGTTCCTCCACTGTCAAGGATGCGTCATCCTCTGTCCACAGAGATGCGCTGTCCCTCCTCTGTGTGCTGACGTTTACAGGAAAACCATCGCTGTCATTGTCCATTTCCCACATGCGTCCGGGCGTTTCTGTGCGACCCTGCAACTCTGTTCCAAAATCCAAAATGTCGTCAAGCCCCGACACCGAAACAGGCTGACCAAAGATGTCTGATTTCAAATCGGACAGGAGGCTGGAGCCCCTCATGCTGAGGTCAGCGAAAATGTCCTCGAGGAAGCTTGATGTGCTAATCGTTGGCCCGATGGCCTGGCTTTCAAAAGGGAACGTTCCCTCGCCAGTCTCTGTGAAGAAGTTTGTGTCTGAGTGGTAGTCTGTGGCTTCCAGCGATTTGGCACCAGCTGGCACAAACGCATCCTCCCTCTGTGCCAATTGCAGCACATCACTTGGCATCCATTTGCATTCCTCGTAATGCTGATCACCTTGCAAAAAGCACGCTGCTGGCGTTGATTCTGAGAAGCAGAGCAGCGGAGTTTCATCTCCTTTGACCTCGTCAAGCCCTTGAAGCAGTGTTTCACGGTCAAGCAGTAACTGCATATTACTGTTGTTATTATTTGTGTTTGCATCCACAGCCGGCTCTGCTGGTGTCTCCCCATCTATTACCGTGACCTTTACAGGCTCTCCATTGTTCGCACTCTCGTTACTTGCTTTCTGAGATTTCTCCTGGCTCACACTCTCACCCGGTGCACTTCCTTTTTGTCCGTTGTGCCCATTTACTTTCACTTCCTCGTCCACTTTTGCACTTTCTTGTTCGGCCTTCCCAGTCACTTCTCCACTCTTCTGCGCGCCGTTGCCATTTGCCTTCCCAGACGCTTCTGCACTGTCCTTCGCGCCGTTGCCATTGACCTTCCCAGTCACTTCTGCACTCTCCTTCGCACCGTTGCCGTTAGCTTTCTCAGTGGCTTCTGCACTCTGCTTTGCGCCATTGCCGTTGGCCTTTCCAGTGGCTTCTGCACTCTCCTTTGCACCGCTGGCCTTCGCAGTCGCTTCTGCACTCTCCTTTGCTCCGTTGCCATCAGCCTTCTCAGTCTTTTCTGCACTCTCTGTTGCACCGCCGCCATTGACAGCGCTTTTCTTTTTTGGTTTTACTTCTGCATCTGATTTGCTGTCCACTTTTGTGACATGGTTTGACTTTTTGGGCTCTTCAGGGGGAGGGGCATTAGGTGGTGCCTCAACAGGTTCTACTTCTGCTTTAGTCTCCTTGGGCTTTACATTATCCACGACAGCAGGGCTCTCCTGCACTGTGACATTTTCCTGGATACCATTCACTGCTTTAGCTCCTGGACTTTCTGGCTCCTTTACTGCAGGCTTAACAGGCTGACTTTGAGCTTCTTCTACGTCCTTCTGTGTCGGACTCTCCTGAGGGGGCCATGCAGGTTTAACCAACGTCAATTCCTCTTCCATACTGAAGGGTTTCTTTGAGGAATCTGCTTGTGGCGGCCACATGGCAGAAACCTTACTGGTGGGCTGTTGGGATTTGCCTGTGTCATTGTCATGTACAGCTGATGTATCTACCTTTGTTGGAATAGCACTGCTCTGAGCAGCGGGACTTTTGGAATCCATAACCTTCTTCTCAAGTGCTGGTGATTTTATTTTTGACTTTTCATTCGGGTTCTGCTGGTTTTTAGTGTTCCATAACTCTTTGTGTGGTTTCTGTCCAAATCCTTCATCATAATTTCCTTTGGACTTGAATAGTTGTTTGTAGTGTGGCTTGCAGTACATCTGTCCATGGAGAGAGGCATAGTTGCCGAGGCTGTAAAAGATAACCGCACGGATTGGTATTCAAGTACAGTACAATGTGTAAAATGAAAATAGCAGTTCAGTGAAATAGTTTTACCTTAGTGTGCCTTTGCAGTGCTCACAGCGGAAGCAGGTTTTATGGAAGTTTTGTTTGTCTGCGATCAGTGATTCCATGGGGTACACCCTCTTCCGACACGCCGTGCACATTTCTGTGTCTGGAACTCTGATTTTCTGCTAGGATGATAGGAAGATAGGAAATATAAATGTTATTTTTGTGTTGCATAATTCAGCAAATGAATACGGTGCACACCGCACAGCATATTCTCTTGTTGAAATGCAATCATTTTCAGTAACAGTGCACTTCCTTGAACTCAACAAGCTTTAATTTATGCAGTTAGAATCATTTACCAGCACACTTAGCAATGCAGATTGACGGTGAAACCCATTTAAACATTCACTATAATGCCACTGCTGTTTATAAAGGGGACGTAACAAATATGACTGACATCATCTGAATGAAGGGGGTGGGGGCCACTGTGCTGAGGGGGGGTACAGTAGATGAATGATGGTGCACATAAGCCCATGTTTTTTATTCTTTAAAAAAAACTAATGCCCCCCCTTTATTTCTAATGCCCACATTTCTAGAAGCCCACTTTTTCATGACCAGGAGGTTAATGCCCCCAATTTGACAAAAATATGAATGGTTAGAATCTGAGAGCTTCTGAGGAAAAGTGTTTTGTGCCCCAACTTTCTTAGAGAACAATATATTAACCCCCCCCCAACCACTTCTCTAGAGGAAACATTGTTAAAGCCCCCTTGATGCCTAATCCTGGCATGCATCCAAGTTTTGAGTGCTCCCCCTGGGAATCAAGTCAGCAGTCTGTTCCAAGAAAAACAATAATGTCACAAACGCTTCCAAGCATTACAAAATTAGAGCAATATGTTGTTAATCCTTGTTGACACCAAGCCTCACACTCCACATTACAGGGATTAACGAGTACTGTGTTTAGTCTTGAATGATTTTATAATACAAACGCCACTTCTTCAAAGCTATCGAAATAAATGTTTGAAATAAAGAAAAGTCGATGAGAGGAACATGAAAGAGAATGTGTGTGTGTGTGTGTGTGTGTGTGTGTGTGTGTGTGTGTGTGTGTGTGTGTGTGTGTGTGCGTGCGTGCATGCGTGTATTTGTGTGTGTGTGTGTGTGTGTGTGTGTGTGTGTGTGTGTGTGTGTGTGTGTGTGTGTGTGTGTGTGTGTGTGTGCATGTGTGTGTGGGTGTGGGTGTATTTGTATTACTACACTTGTGAGGGCCAAATGTCCCCCCAAGTATAGTAACATTTTAGACAATTTTCCTGGTCCTCACAAGATAACTAGTTGTTTTATAGTTCTAAAAGATTTTTAAAGTCAGAATTACAATTAGCAAATGATTCAGGGTGTGGATCGGGTTAGAGTTTGGGATTAGAGTTATGCCAGATTTATACTTACAGTAGTTAAGCCAGTGTCGCTCACCAAATATAGCAGATCTACAAGCTCACAAAGCACCACAGCATGACCCGTTGTGAGCTTGTGTATTAGCTATTTTCGGTGTGTGACACCGGGCACACACAAGGACAACTCAGACTTTAGGGTTAGGTTTAAACATACATTGTCGGGTTGCAAGAGAGGACTCCAAACTCTAAATTAAAATCTGCTAGGATAGCAGAAGGATTAAGTTATTGAAGACAGTAGCAACAGCAGTGGGTGGTGTGTGTGTGTGTGTGTGTGTGTGTGTGTGTGTGTGTGTGTGTGTGTGTGTGTGTGCGTGTGTGTGCGTGTGTGTGCGTGTGTGTGTGTGTGTATGTGTGTGTGCGTGTGCGTGAGTCCAAAGTGCAGCTGACATTCGTAGTTCACAAATTTGTAGTTCACGCACACAATAAGCATGTTAAACACACCGTCACTCAATTAGTGTCCTCATGCTGCACGGCGCCGTTTACCCGTCACGACAGTCTCCTGCTGGTGCGTGACGACATGCGATGATGATGATGTCCTCTGCTCTGTGACGCTGAAGCCCAGGTTCTGGAAGACGCCCTGGCTTTCAGCCCACGACTGCTGGAAGCTCCTCAGCAGGTCTTCGGCGGAGGCCGCGTCCGGTGGCGCGTCCCCCTCGGCGTTCCCCCTCACCACGTCGGCGTAGGACGGCGGGTTCCCGCGGAGCACGGAGGAGCTCTCAGAGTGGCTGGTGCTCTCACTCATCATCCCCTGGAACACGTTGCCGTGGTCGTCGACGCTGGAGAAATGCTCGGTGACTGACGTGGTTTCGGAGTGCCCCGCCGGTTCGGAGTCCCGTCTCTCGATCTGCTCTCGCAGCTCGCGGGCGGCCTGAGAGCCGTGCTCCCCCGTCTCAAACACGTCCTTTATCGCTTTCACGTTGAACGTGGGGATGTCGTCGCTCTTTGGCGCTTTGGGTTCTGCCTCTGCTGCTTCGTCCGTGTCACCCTCGAGCCGCTCAGCGATGACAATAGGGTCTTTTCGGGTGTAAACCTTTGTTTTCGGGGACTCAAATTTATTGACCAGCTTTGACATGTCGACCCTGGGGAGACCTTCCTTCAGTAAATCTATGTTCACCGTTTCTGGCACCTCTTCTTGTTCAGCACCCAGTCGCTCTGGTATATCGATAGGGTCCTTTCTCATGTACATCCTGTTGACCTCTGCCTTCTGGGCCTCCTCAAAGAACGATTTCTTATCTCTGACACTCTTCATGGAGTCCACCATTTCGGACACATCCATCATGTCCTGCTCAGAGTAGACGTCAATGTTGATCTCCCTGTCACTCATCGGGGACGACTGCTCCCTTTCGGCGGCCAGCTCGGCGAAAAACTCAGGCACGGGCATCGGAGGCGGAGGGGTTACACATAGTTTTGACGTGGTGTCCCTCAGCTTCAGCATCTTCTCAGAACGGCTCATGGTGGGAGAGGGCGTGGTGCGGCTGAAGTGAGACGTAGGGGTGTAGGTCTTGCGTGGGGGCGGAGGCGGCGTGCCGACGGACCTGTAGGGCGGAGGGGAGGGGGTCACGCGGAGAGGGGAATCCATCCTCCTCACCGATTCGATGCTAATGAAAGTGGGCGACGGGGAGCGGATGCTCATCAGTGGGGAAGACACCCTCTGTTCAATGTTTGTCGCCTCACTCAGCTCTTCGTGACAAGTCTTTCTCTCCTCAACCTGCTTCTTCTGTGTCTCCACCTTAGATGAGCCAATGCTTATTTTAGATATCTTGGCGGATGATCCGCTGAATACTTTTTTGTCAGGTTTTGGGAGCAATGGAGGGGGTGTGGGTGGTGCAACTGGCAGTGACACGTCTTTGTCCTGTGTTTCCATGGCTGTCACACTTTCTGCGAAAAAAGTGAGCTTTGCCTGAGCAATATTCCTCAAATAGACAATCATCTCTTTTAACTTTTTCTTACTTTGCTGAAGAGCAATTTGGCTTAAATTGTGTCTCTCCTCCTGTCCCATCATCCAGTCAGGGAGGTCAACAATAATAGTCCTGACAGCATTTGAGTCTATTTTGCTTGGAGTGCCCTGAAGCTCTTTTATTTGAATGAGGAGCTTTTGCATTAATTGGGATTTCTCTGTGTCTGTGGTTTCCACAATAAGCTGTGCTGCTTCTGCATGGGTGTGTTTACTGGTGTCTTTCACCAATCCTTCCACAGGCTCACCTTTAGGTTTTCCTGCCATTACCTGCATTTTGCTCGTCTCCGCTTTTTGCTGCTGTTTTGAAACAGTCACCTTCTGTTTCTGCATCTGGACCATTTCCTGCTTCTGGAAACTGTGCTGAACCACACTCTCTGCCACAATTACCTCCTCGTGCCTCTGACTGTGCTCTGCCTTCACGCTCTGCTGACTGAGCGAGACAGACACATGGCCCTGTCCTTGAGGAGTCACTACAGGCATTATCTTTGAGTCTTTAGGCATCACATTAATTGAAGAGGTCTGTTTTACTTCATTTTCTGCCTTTGACATCTTCTTTGTGTTTTTCATCTGCACCTCCAATTTAGCTCCCTTTATCGGCGGCACCATTTGACATTTCTCCTCTTTTTCTTTTGCATCCATTTTCACCTCATTCCTTGTCAAGGTCACCTGGCTGCTTTCCTGAAAGCCCCTTGTTTCGCTTTTCTGTGAAATATTATCACTGCCCAGCTGTAAATCTAATTCACTTTTCACGGTCTCCTTTTGTCCCTCAGTATCACATTTCTCCTGTATTTTCTCTGTTGGCATCTTGAAGGTTTTCACCTTGAAACTAGGAGTAACCTTTGGAATTTTAGTGGGCTGGGAGGGAGCCTTTTTCCCCTCCTGGGTGAGAGCCACATTAATATTCCTCTGCTCCTCTGCTTTCACTGTGACCGCAGACTGACTTTGGAGATTTACATTTCCCTGGACAGCACTCTGTGTGGCAGTGAGAGACTTGGAGCTTGATTTCTTAGCAACCTGCTGCTGCTCAGTTACCGTGGAAGTGACCACCCTGGAACTTGACTGGAATTTAGTCATGGAGGCCTCACGGCAAGTCTCTGCGACTGAGAGAGAGGCATTCTGACTCTCATCCAAAGACATCATTTGACTCTTTGCGATGTTATCGGAGGAGGCGAGCGCTTTTTCTGTGCAAACAGTAGCAGAGTGCTCACTGGCCAAGTGCTTTTTATCTAAGTTAATATTTGGTGATCCGGGGGCAGATTTCTTATTTACCACAGAGATCAAAGGCTTGCTCAAAGGGATGTTGGGGGCTGTTTTCTTTGCTGATATCTCTTGTGCTGATATTTTGTCTTTGGTAATGATTTTAGATTTTTCAACCATTATGTGTGCAGCTTCTGCAGTCTCTTCTCTCTCAGTTGTCTGTGCTACAGACAGTTCACCACTGATGACAGAGGATGCCACATGTGCTTGCATATTAGCAGGCGGAGAAGTGGGAGTAATAACTGTATTTTTCTCTTTTTCATCATTTTCTATCCTCTGTTGACGGTACCGCTCCTCTGCAAGCATGAGAGGAGTTTTGAATTTGCGAGCATATGCTTTAGGCTTAGGCGTGGCAACAGGCTCAGGCGGCGGGGGCAGTTTTAAGGCAAAAGGTTTTTTGCGTGGCTGTGGCGTTTCGTCTTGCTGAGGCTGTGCCACCGCTGGTATTTTTGTCCTAGCCGTTGCCATTGAATGTGACTCCGACTGAAGCTGCCTGTCTACCTGTTTAGTCACTTCCTTTTTCACTTCCTGGACTGTAGTGTCCTCTTTAATATCAGTTGACACGGCCACTGGCTCTGCAACAGGGGGAGGAGGAGGGGTGGGTTGTTTTTTCTGCCATTTGGGTTTAACCTGTATCGG
The DNA here is from genome assembly GCF_963454915.1 of Gymnoscopelus microlampas. Lineage (NCBI taxonomy): Eukaryota > Metazoa > Chordata > Actinopteri > Myctophiformes > Myctophidae > Gymnoscopelus > Gymnoscopelus microlampas. The sequence continues at coordinate 11,959,716 of NC_139961.1, read as the reverse complement.
TTGCTTGGCCGGCTCAGGTGGCTTGGGGACTTTAAACATGGGCCTGCCGATCGGTTTGCCTGGCTTGTCGGATGGAGGCTGAGGCATGGCGTTGAGCTCCTGCTGCGAGGGAGGTGGGGGGAGGAAATCTTGCCCAGCGACGGACGGCGGGGGTGGAGGAGGGGGAGGTGGGAAGAACTCCACCTCAGACTTCATACATTCGATGGGGGGCGGCGGAGGTGGAGGCGGGAGGTCATTGTCTTGCCTCATGATGGGGGGCAGAGGGCTCTCCACCACGGGTGATGGAGGTGGAGGAAGAGAAAACTCTGACTCCGAGCGTGGAGGCGGCGAGGTGGGCGGAGGGGGGAAGTGAATCTGTGGCTTCCCCTTTGTGGTCATGCCTTTTCCTTTCATGTCAAGGTTACGGTTGACACTCTTGATGTTTTTGATGTTTTGATTTTGCGCAGCGGCCATGTCCAATGTGACCGCTGAGGTGCTTTGCTTCTGTGAGGCCGTCATGTGCTCAGATGTCAACGCACTTTGATTGTGCGTGACAGTCTTGTGCTCCGTTACCGTGGTTTGCACCTGCCTGATTGTCTTCGTCTCGTGGCTTTGCTTGGTCGAGGAAACATGCATTTGTGATGTATTGTGCGCATCTTTTGCCACATTCACATTAATCACTGTATTTTCTGTTTGCTCGGTATTGCTAGTCTGTTTCTTCTTCATGATCACGGGCTCGTGGCTTTGCTTGGCGGAGGAAACGTGCATCTGTGATGTACTGTGCGCCTCTTTTGTCGCATTCACATTTAATACTTTATTATCCATTTGCTCAGTATTGCTAGTCTGTTTCTTCTTCATGATCATGGACTCATGGCTTTGCTTGGCGGAGGAAAGGTGCGTCTTTGATGTGCTGTGCGCCTCTTTTGTCGCATTCACGTCAAGCACTTTATTCTCCATTTGCTCATTATTGCTGGTCTGTGTATTCTTCATGATCATGGACTCATGGCTTTGCTTGGCGGAGGAAAGGTGTGTCTGTAATGTATTTTGCACTTCTTTTGTTGCATTCACGTCAAGCACTTTATTCTCCATTTGCTCATTATTGCTAGTCTGTTTGTTCTTCATGATCATGGAATCATGGCTTTGCTTGGCGAATGAAACGTCCGTCTGTAATGTGCTCTGCGCCTCTTTTGTCGCATTCACGTCAAGCACTTTAGTCTCAGTTTGTTCGTTATTGCTCATCGGTTTCTGTTTCATGATCACGGGCTTAGGCGTTTGTGCTTTCTGTGGGGGTGGCGTTTTCTGTTTCACACTCTGTCCTTTCATCTTCATCTGCTCAGGGGCCTCGGATGGATTTTCTGTTTTGGCTACAACGAGCGCATGGTCCTCCTGGGTTACGTTCATTCTTACCAATTTGCTCTCAGTGCACCTCTGCTGCGTGTGCCACTGTGACTCACCACTCTGAGGGAGGTTTTGCACAGCGGGGGCTGGATTGACTGTTACACTCTCATTCTTAGTCACATGTGTGGTTTCATGCTCCACTTGCTTTGCTTTGCTTTGCTCTTCTTGCTTTGGGGGTAATGGATTCCTCACAGGCACTTTTGCCTTCTTGTGACCATACATGCGCTTTGGATTTGAATATTGCTTTTTCTGCATTAGGCACTTGATTGTACCTTGAACATCGCCCTTTAAAACTTCCTCTTTCTCCATTTGTGATGTTTCCTGTCCCTCATACAGGGACTTTATGGAGGTTCTCACGTCTCCTTCGATGCTCCCCCGGCGTTGCATCCTCGGGGAGGTAGAGGGTTCCATCAATATCTGGATGGTGCCCCTGACATCACCCTGCTCACTCGCTTGATGCTGGTAAATCTTTTTCTCAGTCGACACCTCGTGTAAATTTTGCATGGCTGTGTAAATGTCTCCCTTGACAATTTCCTCCTTGTCCATGCCTTTCACTGCTTGCGTACACTCCTCCAGGGATTTCAAGGTGCTCTTGATGTCTCCTGGAACTAAATCGTCCACGGTCGCTTCTGCTTTGGTTGTCGAGGATTTCTCCAGTGACTCCAGAGCGCTCCTGATATCTCCTCGGACGATCTCTGGCTTCTCCAGTTCTTTGGCCTGATGCTGGGCCTCCTCCAGAGACCTCAGCGTTGTGGGGATGTCTCCTTTAACCACCTCCTCTTTCTCTACCACCACCGCTTGAGTGGCAGCTTGGCTCAGCGAATCCAGGGCCGCCCTCAGGTCCCCTTTAACAATATCTCTTTTCTCTAGGTTCCTGTAGGTGACAGCAGGCTCGGTCATGAAAACCTGAACCGTGTTGTGCACGTCACCGGGCAAAATGTCATCCTCTGCCACCGTGCGTCCTATCTGCTGCTGGTTCTTTCTGAGGGAGCTCTTGGTCTCTTCAATGTCCCTGCCGATTATGCGCTCTTTCTCTATCTTCACCTCGGGTGCCTCATCGTCATACTGAAGTTGTTTGAGGTAATCCAGTGCTCCAGACTCAATTGCGGTGGAATAAAAGCTCACGTTGCCTCTCTCTGTGTCTCCCACCCGGATCTTTGTTGACTTCTCTGCATCTGTGTTGGACAGGAGCCTGTGCAGCGTTCTGTTGACGACGTTTCCCTGGGTGATATCCTCTTTCTCCTGGCTAAGTCTCTCTTCTTTATTCAGCAGGGAGTAGATGGTCATCCGCACATCACCTTTCTCATCCTCTTGGATGAGAATGCCACGCTTGGAGGAGCCCTCCTCCTTGAGCAAGTTGCTTATGGCCTCCTGAATGTCCCCCCGGATAATTTCCTCCTTCTCTACGCTGATTCCCTTCTCCTGGTTGAACAACTGCTTCACGGTTGTGGTGATGTTGCCCCTCTCCTCCTGGTCAATCGTAATGCCCTTTTCTGCAGCGTCTCGGCGGTTGAGGAGGTTCATCATAATGTTATTTAAATCCCCCCTGATGGCTTCCTCTTTTTGGATTTGTGGCGCCTCTTGGTTCAGCAGCTTATATTTGGCCATTCTGATATCGCCTATCTCATCCGCCTCGATGAGTATTCCCTGCGAATCAACCATTTTCCGACAATAAAGCTCCTGAAGTGTCTCTTTTATGCTTTTGCCAATTATTTCAGTCTTCTCCACGTTGCTCTCATTAAATTCGTGGCTATTTGTTTCAAACTGCCACGTTGTCGTCTTCACATTGGCTTTGGGGATTTCCTCCCTTGGGACCATGCGGTCTGTTCCCTCAGTCTCTTTGATTGTGTCAAGAGGCTGCTTTTCAAAGAGCCACACTGACTGCTTGACATCCCCTTTCATTACTTCCTCTTTTGTCACTTTCTCCATGTCATCATACTCGGCACCTTCACAGTGGATCTGATCCATCGTGCGTGTTTCAAACATCCAAGTGGCAGACCTCACATCCCCCTTTTGGATTTCACTCACACTAACAGTCCTGACGTACTTGTGAGACATCTCATCCGTCTCAAAACGTTGCTTGTTTGTCTTCACATCGCCACCTTGGATGTCTTCCACCATTTTGGATCTCACTTTCATGTCCTCTGCAATCTCGTCCAGAGGCTGGGTCTCAAACCTCCACCTGGCAGAGCTAACATCTCCTTTTTCTATGCCTTCTTCAGTCACTGCTTTAATTACATATACCTCCTCTGAATCTCTGATTGAATCCAGAGGCTTGGTTTCAAACAACCACCGAGCTCCCACTACATCTCCTCTCATGATTTCTTCCTTGGTAACAGTGGTTACTTCATGGTAGTGGCCATCTTTGTCACAGATGGCATAGAGTGGCTGTGTTTCAAACATCATTGTGTAGTTTCTTACATCGCCCCTCTCTATCTCCTCCCGGATGGTGCTGGTGAGTTTTGAAATATCGGTCTCCTGTTGAATTTGATCAAGAGAGTAAGTCTCAAAAGTGAACCGGCCTTTGTCGACGTTGCCTCCCTGCACATCTGTCACAGTGCGAGTTTCCCTCGCCTCCACTTCATCATCGCGAATGGCATCGATCGGCTGATTCTCAAACATCCAAGTGCAGTTGACCACGTTTCCTTTCTGGATGTCCTCTGCCTTTTCCGTCTTCAACTTCAGCATCGTCTGCTCAGAGGTGGAGCTCATGATGTCAGTGGAACGATTTTGGAAAAGGACCTTCATCCTGGAAACGTCGCCAGACTGGATGTCGATTTCTGTAACTCTCCTGAAGGATCCAGCGTCATCGCCTGTGAGGTTCTCGAGGTTCTCAGTTTCAAAGAGGAAGCGCGCCAGGCGCACGTCTTTCCCATGTATGTCGTCCTGCTTCACGGTGCAGGTTTTCAGAATGGTCTCGGTCTCTGACTCTGTATGGTCACGGATGTTATCGAGCGTCTGGGTCTCAAAGAGCCATGTGCATGTTTTGACATCACCTTTTTGTACTTCCTTTTTCATGTCGGTCTCAGTCTTCTCCTCCCTTTCGTACAGCACATCCATAGGCTGTGTCTCAAAGAGCCACCTGCATGTCTTCACATCTCCCTTCTCGATTTGTATACTTTCCTTTGTTTTGTTCTGTTCATCTTCCAAATTGCTGAAGAATTTGATACCATCAAGCGGCTGAGTTTCAAAAAGCCACTTGGCCGTCTTCACATCCCCTGACTCAATCTCCTGTTTCGATATGCCTTTTATGATCTGAAATTTATCAATGCTCTCATCAAACTCATCGATAGGACGTGTCTCAAACATCCACCTGCAGCTCCTTACATCTCCTTTCACAATTTCTTCGCGCCTCACCGTTTTCACCTCATGGTAATGGCCAGAGCTATCTTGCATTGCATACGTGGGCGTGGATTCAAAGAGATCTTTGTTGGATTTGACAGATCCACTCGTAACACCCTCAACTTGTATTTTCTGTGCCCCCTCACATTTGCTTAAGTCCATGGTTTCAAACCTCACCTTGTAGTTCGTTACATCTCCTTTGTCGAGAGCCTCCATGTTCACCGTCCGGCTGAATTCCTTTTTCTCGTCCCTTATAGTTTCAAGTGGCTGGCTTTCAAAGACCCATTTTTGATGCCTCACGTCGCCCTTTTCCTCTTCCGAGGCAACCATCTTTTGAAGCTTCCCTACCTCGGCTAGATCCTTCAGGTTTTCCATGGGCACCGTTTCAAACAGGTGTTTTGCAGACCGGACGTCACCACCAACGATCTCTTCGGAGGGCAGAGGCCTGGCATTGGCGTTGTCTTTCAAAGTGTCCATCTGCTGGGTCTCAAAAACCAGACAGTGCCTCCTGACATCGGCGCCAATGATTTCTTCCCTTTGCCTCCCGGTGTTTTCCCATTCCTCCTGGTTGATGGTGTCCAGAGTCTTGGTTTCAAAGAGCCACCTGCCCTTGTTCACACCCCCTTGGGCGTCGCCCTCCATGGACACTCCACAGATCAGCTTCACCTGGGACGGGTCTTTGTGGATCATATCCAGAGGCTGGGTCTCAAACATCCACCGCGAAGTCTTCACATCCCCTTTGTCAGTCTCCTCGCGGCGGATGGTGGTGATCTCCAGCATCTCCCCCGAATCTCCTCGGATGACACACATGGGCTGTGTCTCAAACATGCGGGTGGTCATCTTCACCTCCCCTTTGATCTCCTCCAGCTCTGATTTCAGGTTCAGGAAGTGGCTCTCTTCTATGGTTTCCATTTTGCCGAGGGAATCCAGATGCTGGGTTTCAAACAGGTACCTGGCTGTTTTGACATCACCCCCTGTGATGTCTTTTGCGACGATGAGTTCCTGCGTCTGCTCGTCCTCTAGGTAGATCTTATTCAGATAATCGAGCGGCTGTGTCTCAAACAGCCAGGTAGCAGTGCGGACGTCGCCCCTGGCGAGCTCCGTCTGTTTTCCTGTCTGCTCCATGGAATCGGTAGTCTCTGTCCCCAGAGCATCCATAGGCTGAGTCTCAAACATCCATGCTGTGTATCTGACATCTTTGCCAGCAATGATTTCCTGCTGGGCGATGTTTCCCACCTCATCCTCATCTGGAATCTCATCCTTAATAGTATCCAGCGGTTTGTTTTCAAACATCCAGCGCATGGACTGCACTTCCCCTTTCAGGATCTCGTCCCACTCCAGGTACTCTCTGTCGGGGCTCATGCTCCGGTCGGGGCTGCCACCCTCATTTTCAAACACGTAGCACACCTGCTGCACGTCCCCTCCAACAGTCTCATCACTTTCAAAGTGAGCCCTTTCCCCCTCTGTGACCTGACTTAAGAAGTCTGTTTCCAGGTTTTTGCGGACGTCCGGGTGGATGTGCTTGTAGAGCCGCTTAAGCTCG
>NC_139961.1:11888454-11950954 GCF_963454915.1 Gymnoscopelus microlampas | reverse complement strand
TCAGCCATTTTCTCAGACGGCGGGACGTGCGCAATTTGAAGAAGAAGATGTGTCCTCCCACGATCGAAAATACAAGAAACCTCTGCGCTTCTGAAAACGCTTGTGTCAGTATAATGTATTCCTTCCTTCAAAACCATATTTGTACATTGTACTGTATATCTGTATGCAGATGCATTGAGCAGAGAGAGTGGTTGGATGTGTCTGCGCATCGAGAAGTGGCACCCTAACAAAAATAACGACAGACATTCCTTTATCCTCTACCGAACCCCGATACGAACCATTAAGCATTCAGAAGAGACCCTCGCATGCTCAATGAACCCATTCTGCCTCTCGCCTGAGCGAGCAGATGGGGTGAGTGGCATGGCGGTGGGCTCTGGATTGACCTTACGTCGCCGAGGTCTGGCGAGAGACCACGGCGCCTCCCTTTAGCCCCACCCATCAATGACTGCCCAGGCTCGATCTGGCATTTTCCTCACGTGCGACGACTGAGGGAGGCGGAGAGTAAAGTGAGCCAATGAGGCGAGCAAAGTTCCTTGATCTGCCCTTACGGAGTCCAGGCCTTTATCAGCCATGTCTCTCATAATGAGCCACAGCTGCGCTGAAACCTTTCAGAGGCTGTTCGATTTTCCTCCATATGTCACGGACAACATGGGTTAATTTGTATACCAGTTTTATACTCAAAATGAGCCGTAGTATAGCTCATACCCGGGGGGGTCTGCTGGAAATGTGAACGCTGAACTCCCCCACACTCTACCAGTTACTTGTCTTTATGAATCTATTCTATTCTCTCTATATTTCACTTCTCCAGCCTTGCTACAGTATCTGAAAACATACACAAGACATCACAAATGCAGCATTTACGAGTTACTTCTCTGGTTTCTGGCTTGGAGGGAGAGAGCTCTACAGTATATATGTTCAGGAATACAGTAGCGCTATTTGAAATAACAAATAGGAACACGTACAGTACACAGGTACATGTTTACAGAAAAGGGGATGATGCGAGTCACCCATGACCCCATAACCACTTGAAGCCTAAATAGTTTGTTATACATAACTTTGTGGAAAATAGACGTTCTGCAAGCTCACATCTGAGCTTGTAGATCAGCTATTTTTGCTGAATGTTCTATTTTCCCCCGAATGCTCTTCTATTTTCATGGAATTTATTTTATTTTTGTAGCAGATTCACCAATTATGACAAGCTCAGAAGCAGTGGTGGAAAAAGTACTCAAATGTTTTACTTAAGTAAAACTATCAATACTGCAATGTAGAAGTACTCTGTTACAAGTAAAAGTCCGGAATTAAAAATGTACTTGAGTAAAAGTAAAAAGGTATTGGTATCAAACTGTACCAAAAGTAAAAGTACTAAAATGTTTGAAAATAGCAGATATACAAGCTCACAACGCGATGCGACACGCTGTGTGCTTGTACATCGGCTCTTTTCAAATAGCTTAGGTTTAAAATAGGGCTAAAGTGGTTCATGTATGTTTTATAACATAATAATTTATACCTGCAAAGTAACTATAACTAAAGTTTTCAAATAATTGCAGTGAGATGTAGTGGAGTAGAAGTAAAAGTATAGACAATTGGAAATACTCCAGTAAAGCAAAAGTACCTCCAAATTGTACTTAAGTACAGTACTTGAGTAAATATACTTAGGTACTTTACACCACTGCTCAGAAGAGGGGTGCTAGTGTCCATGTGGTTAACCACTTAAACCCACAGCAAACAGAAAAGACTGGTATAGAGCCCTGGGGGACCTCGCTCAACCGTATGGGGTTAAGTGGTTACGATGGGTTCAGAGACATCTCCACTGTACCTGCACAGATCTCTGCTGGACATTATACTGGGTGACGGTGCTCTGGGAAGTGGAGGAGGAAGAGGCAAACTCCTGGCTCTCAAACTGTTTCTTGACACTGGCCAGCCCTCCTGGCAGCGAACACGCCTCAGAGTCATCCATTACCTAGAAAACAAAAAGGAAAGTACATAGCTTTCATTATTAATGTATATCTTAATGGGCATATGGTACCTCGGGAAACCTGTCCCAGGTCTAAATTGGTCCCTTATTAAGTGGCTGGAATGAAAAGCGGCAGCTCTGTGGCTCCCTAAGGAGTGGAGATGAGAACCACTGGGGTATGGTATAACAGATGGAGGTAATTGGATGTAATACAAAGTGAACTGATCTCTCTTCCTAATGGTGTCTTTTAGCATGTGGAAACCGTTCACTTATGGCCAGTGGTCAAGAGCTTAATGTTTAGCAGCTTTCTCTGATGGTATATGCATTTTCCCCAAACAATACTGCTGGCGTTGAAAGCCCATCTCACTGAACTGGTCGAGATACCGAGGTGGGGGGGCAGTTCCAGTTTGATCCCCTAGAGGGAGTAAAAAGCATTGGGCAAGACTACTTTTAGCTCTTAAAGGGATAGATCACCCCCAAAATGTCATTTTTTTCTATCGATTACTCACCCCAAAGATTTTTCAGTTTTTGTCGCATCCCTAGGCCAATAATTTGATAACTGGCGGAGTTTTTTGGGTGAACTATCCCTTTAACCTATAGGCTCTGCTGGGTCCATGTGTATTATTAGGTCTATGCAAGCAGACAAGAACAAGTACAGTGTGCAGAAGAAAACAATCTATTACCCAGCTCACTATAAGAGCGGCCCAATATAAGAGGAAAAAGAGACCTTTCTTTAATTAGATTATTTATTTAATTAAATGTTTTTAGCGGTGAACCGTGCAAGTAGTAGACAAATAATATACAACGGCAGACATTTAAAAGCACCAACAATGTCTGTTAAAAATTAATTGGTAGCAATTATGTAATGGAAAATGGGCAGCTCCAATCTTAAGGTCAAAACTGCTGTGCAGTGCAAATTGCCAAAAACACAAACAGAGAAACACAGAATTAGTCAAGGTTTCAATTAATAATTCACTGTAGTAGCTATAAAAAAGGAGTATTTAAGACTGTAAGACAACAACATCTGAACGAGGAGCGCTAATAAGCTCCTTTCTGGATTGTCCGTTCATTCTTTAATGAAGTACTATAATACTGTCTCCATTAATTAAAGCACTTTCTGTCTGCAGAAGCACAATTATATTCTCTCGGTTTTCAACTACACTACACAGATGGTGAAGTTAATTCATAGAGGCTGCTTCCTGTAGGTGTGTATGCAGTGCACCATATCGAAATTCCATATTTCATCTTTAATCTTTTTCATGAATCAATGCCCAATTTTATACTTTGTTGTATGACAGTGTCAAGCGCGTCGTGTCCAAAGTGAAGACACACAAGAGCCAGTGACCAAATAATAACTACCATCCATTCTGTCCATCCAGTGGAACACAAGTAACGGTTTTGGACATACAGCGACGTCATGTGTGCGTCGTTTCTTTATTGTTACATCTTGTGTACGGATACATAAGAGTAACATTATTTTGTTCTGGTTATTGCAGCAGCAATAATAATAATAATAGTAATAATAATATGCATATATAACATAACAAGCTAATAAAAAGGGGAATAATCATCAGAGAAGACAGTTCTTTGTCCTAGCACTGAAGGTGCTTTGTGCAAGGTGCTTACTTTATGGTCCACTTCACCCTCACTAATGCTCACTATAAGATTTTTCTATTTCTGTCTACTCACTCTGTCTGTCTCAGAGGAGGGCTGTGGACGGTTCAGAAACATGGCTAACAATGATATTGTTGATGGGGATTCCAAGCTAACAGAAACTACAGCCTTTCTCTTCCTGTCAAGTTAGCATGCTGAAATAGAAGCCATTATTCTTGCATTAATCAAAATAAAATGAAATGAAATAAATAAATCTCGTTTCCACACCTGCCTACCGACGAGGTCACTGGCAGGCAGTTTTCTGAACTGTCTGAACAAATAGACAAAATAGTGCCATCTTATAATGAACATTAGTGAAGACCAATTATATGAAGATAGGTTGAAGATGGTTAAATGAAGTGGTCCTTGACATTATAAACATCTATGTGCCAGTGTCCTTGGCTCTGTTTTCACACACAGGCTGCCTGGGGGTGGGGCTGTTCATAAGCTTCCTAGCATTCCTAGCATTCCTGTAACGACGTAAGCCAGCAAGCTTAGCTGTCTATCATTTATCATGTCGAGGTAACAGCAGACTCAAGGATATGACAAGCCGCCGAGATCAAAACAACATCCGTCATCCAAACACATCATCTGTCAATTAGCGTGGTGAAGCTACACGACACCCAGGCCGCAAGCATGCACGCACACACGCGAGCGAGCACGCACGCACACACGCACACGCACACACACACACACACACACACACACACACACACACACACACACACACACACACACACACACACACACACACACACACACACACACACCCTAACACAACTGATGGCTAATGAGAAAGACTCCAGGAGCGTTATTTGAGGTCAAGGGAGGTTGAAGCCAGCATCTAATAAACCCCAATTGCAAAATGAGTGTTAACTAACATGCAATGCGAAGCGTTGTATGCTTGTACATGTGCAATTTTCACTGAATGTTTGCCCATTTTGCATGTTCGTATGTTATGAAAAGGTCAAAATAGCGACGCTAGGGTTTATGTGGTTAAATATCCAAACTATGGTGCCCTCCCTCAGGTCTTCCGGCCAAGGGCTTCTAGCTGTCACAAGTGTTAATTGGCACTCAGGAGCTTGCTGCGCATTACAAGAAACAGAAAGCTATTCTTTAATTTGTTTTCTTGTCATTTCCATCATGCCACTGTAGCCCCCACTCCATGGAACCGCCTTCCCCTGGCAATAAGACAGTTGATTATTTTAAAGAGCCGCTAAAAGCACGTTGTTTTACAATGTGTTGCCTGCCTTCTGTGCCAATTTGAATGTGTATTGTTATATCCTGTTTTACTGCTTTACTATAAAGCAGCTGGTAAATCTTGTTTTGAAAGGCGCTTCAGAAATAGAACTGACCTCACCGTACCATATATTTATAGAAAGGTGAGCAAAGCTGGTCCTAAATAGGACTGTCCTTAGTCACATGTACCCACATTTCAGTCTCGCATTGTGATCCTGAAGCATCTTGAAGTTGATAAAGTGAAGACTTCCCTGCATATGAATTGTGATATGAAAATACATTCCGACTTGACTCGATTTGACGCGTAAGCGCCGTGCCTCACCGGCGCACGGAGACTCCCGGCAGAGGTGTGTCACCTCTGCGTGAGACCGCCAGAGCGCTGTCTGATGAATGACTTGGGTGATGCAGAAGCTACAGGGTGCTGCTAAATCAGTCCATCATGCATCATCGCGAGGTACATTAGGTTCAAGGACACGATGTGAAGCCTGCCGGAATCCATCACTCAGAATTCAAAGATGCTTTTTACAGAATAAAATATGACTCGACGTGCAAGCTCCCAACCGCCGGAATAATAAATAGCACAGCTATTAAATTGAGGCATCGCTAAATGTTATTGTTTACAGTTCTGGTGTTGTTGCAGCATGCTGCTACCCTGGACCAGCGTTAAAACGTCCAGGGTGTCTAATCGATTTAACCACTTAAACCCACTATACTTACTGTAGTAAAGTAATACTTAAAGGGATAGTTCACCCAAAACAAATTGTATTTTATATCAATTACACACCCCATGAAGCCTTGAATTCATGGAGATGTTTTTGTTTTTGTCGCATTCCTAAGCCAATAATTTGACGACCGGTGGAGACTCAATCAGCCGGTGGAGTCTCCATGGGGTGAGTTAATCGATAGAAAAAAAGTCATTTTTGGGGTGAACTATCCCTTTAACCACTTAAACCCTCTAGACTTAGGAAACTGGACCTGAGTTGGCTCTGTACTTGGACCACTTTTTTCTGTCTATAGCAAATCTCTTTGCCCAAAATAGGCGACCGACCTACAAGCTCACAGCTTGTGGATCGGTTTGACCGTGGTCGGCTCTGTACTTGGTCCACACTGTTTCCCCTCTACACCAAATGTCTTCGCCCGAAGATAGCCAATCTACAAGCTCACAACGCGTTGCAATGTGACACGTTGTGACCTTGTTGATCGAATGTAAGCTTGCAGGTCAAATAGCTTATTGATCGAATGTTGCCCCTATAATAGCAAAGCTAGGGTTCAAGTGGTTAAAGAATGAAATATAGGCACTCCTATACCACCTTGTTCACATCAATAGAAGCAAGGACATTTGTTTGTCCTTGTGTGTGTGTGTGTGTGTGTGTGTGTGTGTGCGTGCGTGCGTGCGTGCGTGCGTGCGTGCGTGCGTGCGTGCGTGCGTGCGTGCGTGCGTGCGTGCGTGCGTGTGGGTGAGTAGGTGTGAGAGAGAGTCCTCCTCACAAAAGACAGTGAAATTGAACTGCATTCTAGCAGTAAGCTGTAGAAGAAAATAAATGTTCCAGTTCAGGGCGCTTTATTTCCCGAACAGGCCTGACATAAAGCCTGACTGAATGCATGCTCCGTACATTCAATTATGGCTTTCATAAAGTGCATCGGTGCAGACGGCCTTCTCAAACTCGCTGCTTTCATTGTCCAGGGGATATTTTAAATGATTTTATTTTAAAGAAAGAAAATGGACAGGGTTTAGCAACTAGCAACACAATGTGAGCTAATGCGTCTTTAGCACAGAGTACAACTCTTTACTGGAGTTTTTTTTACCATTTTTTTCAAAGAATGTGAATCTGCAGTAGTTGTACAGTATATATTTGTATTTGAGCGTGCGTGCGTGTGTATGTGTGTCCGTGGTGGAAGAAGAACTCAGATGACGTAAAAGTAGCAATACCACAATGTAGAAATAATCTGTTTACATTAAAGACCTGCGTTTGAAATTGTACAGTACTTGTGTCAAAATGTACTTTCAGTGCCAAAGTAAAAGTAATCATTATGCAGAATGGCCCATTCATAATATTATTGTATTAGTAATGCATTCACGTTTTTGTTAAATGTTAAAGTTGGTTAAGATGAGGCTGATTTAATTCCTTAAAACTTCAACTGCTGGGTGACATATAATTAAATACAATTTATTTTTGTATGTTTGGTATTAATAATTTAAATCTGCTAAAGCAACTAAAGCTGTCAATTAATCGTAGAGGAATAAAAAGCACAGTATTTGCCTCTGAGATGTAGTGTACAATATAAAGTCTGAATAAAGTCTCAGAAAATGGAAAACTCAAGTGCAGTAAAAGTACATAAAATGTACTTAAATACCATCCTTACTGTGTGTGTGTGTGTGTGTGTGTGTGTGTGTGTGTGTGTGTGTGTGTGTGTGTGTGTGTGTGTGTGTGTGTGTGTGTGTGTGTGTGCCTGCGCGCGCACATGCGTGTGAACTTGTGTGTTGTTATCTGCCTGCGTATCCCTGGGTGGCATCTCGTTTCAACATCCGTGTGGAAGTATCGCCTTACCGATGAACTGGTGACTTCCTTCTTGAACACAGCTGCTTGATACTGGGCCAGGCGCTCTTTCACTGACACCGGTTCCGACCCCTGCTCCTCGGCCCCGGAGGCCCCGTTCCTCTGGTTCCGGACGCTTTCTTCTGGATGCCCCGACCTGGTTCCACCCGCGCTGCCCGCAGCTAGACACACACACACACACACACACACACACACACACACACACACACACACACACACAGACACACACACACACACACACACAGCCCCGTAAGGATCCATTTAGTTCCTAACTATTAATAGCTGGGGACCCCCTGGAACCTCCTCAAGGACAACCTGGGGGGGCCCACAGACCCAACATTAAGAACCACTGTTATAGATTGTCAATACACAGTCAAGTCCTCCGTGTAAATGTTTATTGTATCCAAATGGATCCTCTACAGATGCATGATCGGGATCGTTCCATTTTGAGAGCCATTCTCAGACAGTACGACTCATTTGCATGTCGTTACTATGATGACATAATGTGCTAAATGTGTGATTGATGTCAAACATCTACATTCACTCCCCTGGGGGCGCCGGCTGATATTTGAACTCGTCCTCGTTGCTCTTCAGCTCGCCAGCTCAATGAAGACTGGAGGACCAGACCTTGACATTTCATAATTGGACGTATGGGACATTTTATAATGAATGCTTCGGTGCAACGTAATGTACTGTATGCAAATGTCCCCGCCATCATACGTTAACCTCGATGTGGTGACCGGATCAAACCGAAATAGTTGTTTCAGCTGGGACATACTGTATAGGCTATGTTGAGACTGGCAGCTCAAATTCATTCATTTATGGCCTATCAAGATAGGAATAATGTTGGTGTTGTCCTGGATACACAAATCCGATTTGATCAGTTGCAAGTAACAGCGTGGACACAGTCAATCCTAAAGATCCAATTTGAGAAACAAGTTGGATTTTCCTGAAGTCTGAACAACACCTTAGACATGGTCAAAGTGTATATCATTCGACTGATTCACTATGAAGATGAAAAACAGCATTAAAGGTAATATCTCAACGTCGGATCTTTTATAGCTAACAGTTTTGTCAATAGTGCACTTTTTTTTTCTAACCCCGAGGACCAAAACCCGACCTTAAGGGCAGAAAGACTGAACATCAAAGACAATATTGTTAACACAGCTCTGAATTGTTGTAGACGGTGAAATATCTATTCTACAATGAAGCCTGGCAGGAGGTGGACAGAGGGCTAGAAACACATTTCCAAAGGATGATTTACTGTGTACTTAGTTGTGGGCCGGTGTTTCGTGCACCGGAAATAGTGGATCTACAAGCTCACGACATGTCGTGCTGTGACGCGTTGTGAGTTTGCAGATCAGAGAATTTTGGTGCGCGCCACCTCGCTCAACCGAGTATAAATCAGGCGTAAGCGGTTCTGTGCGTTGGTTGGCGGGGCGTCCCCGCGGAGAGCCAATTAGAGGAGAGCATTGATTTTACATTTGACTCTTGTGTGCTACAAAGCATCATTAAACATCTGAGGAGGCTGCGGCAGGGTCCAGCGTCCACCCACAGTAGACCCTGAAGCTCTCACAGCGCTGGTCTTACCCTCTCTCTATGGACCGCTGTGGGATGAAAGCAGCAGTCCACACAAATACTTTTATCTCGCTCTCACAGCGTAAACCTTTTGCAAAATATTATTTCAGAATCACTCAGATGTTGTTTTTTCTCTTGCTTTTCTTGCAACACAGGTTGCCGCTTGTGGTGTTATTATTACCACTAATTCAATACCGGCTGAAATGTTTATGTGAAATCAGATTCCCCCTCCGGGGTTCTGGATTAATGGTTGGCCTCTACAGAGGGTTTGATTAGTGAAAAAACAAGAAACAGAGGGCAGGCGTTTTCCTACCCACTTCAGCTCTACAGTATATTTCGTTGTACGAATTCTTTTGCAAATAGCCGATCTACAAGCTCACAACATGTGGCACTGCCATGCGTTGTGAGGTTGTAGATTAGTTATTTTTCATAGTTAATGACATACATTATTAAATTGCTTAATTGGGACATTATCAAACATAATGTTCCCAAAGGAAACACATGCTGGCCATAAACATCCCTACCGGTGTTAAAAAATGTATAACCAGAGGAGGGATACCAGAAGGCATAGATTTTCACCAACCATCCCCCCCCAGGCAAATCGAACCCTGCCTCTATAGACTACAACTGACTCAACTGAACATCTCATTTGGTTCCACAGAATACTACTAAGGTTAAGAATAGGTTGCTTCGTACTCTAGGCCCTTACATACCTCTCATGTGCTACTGCATAGCAAGCTACACCAAAATGTCTTCCTCAGCCTGCTTATAGAAAACCTATGAATACACCAGCTACTCTCACTCGATACGTCCTATTCCTGGAAAACGTGGATTAAGCATTTGCCAGAGTCAGTCAAGTGCCCACCCGGTTTGATCTGCACTCAAACCGAGCCACAATATGGGTTCTTCTGCCGGGGTTACACCGCACGACTCCCGGACATGAGTCAGATGTGCTCTATAAGCCACGTGATAAAACCACGTTCCCATCACTCCTCCACTTTTAGCCTCCTGCTACCGCCGGCATGTTAGCGCAACCAATAACCACGCCGAGGGAGAAATAGAGAGAGAGAGAGAGACGCAGAGCCTCCGGCAACCATCCAACGACCGCAACAACCGAAAATAAATCGTTTCATTTCCCCCTCCCCCACCCAACCAGTTTGCATCCCATAAATACAGGTCAGACATCCTACACCCGAGGTCACGACAACGAAACCAGACACCGGCGTGAACAGAAAGCACCGGGGATAATGCCTCTCATTTATCACCGGGAGTGAGAGCCCACGTCATGTAGTCTGGGGCCGTCTGCCGTCGGGACAGACGGGGGAACGAGGGGTTTCGGGGCCAAAGAGCCACACCGGTGACAACAGTATCTCGGGTATCTCAGGCTTCCGAGAAGGCATGCTCTCCGGGTGCAGAGTTCGAATAGCAGTGAGCTGAGGTAACGCATGAGGGGGGAACAGGAATGGACCGTGAAGATGTCCTTGCTTTTTATAAAGCGGCCCTGTCTGCAGAGTCATGTTTCCCTGTTACAGGGTAGAGAGTGAGAGCGGATGTGAGTTAGCGAATGTTGGTGTGTAAGAGAGAGAGAGGAAGTGAATGAGTGAGAGGGAGAGAGAGAGAGAGAGAGAGAGAGAGAGAGAGAGAGAGAGAGAGAGAGAGAGAGAGAGAGACAGAGACAGAGACAGAGACACAGAGAGAGACACAGAGAGAGAGAGAGAGAGAGAGAGAGAGAGAGAGAGAGAGAGAGTAATAAAAAGATGTCAAGGACATTTCAAAAGTACACAGACACTCAGTTTCTCTGTGCTTTCAAAGAGTCCTCCCAATCTCCTCACTGGATATAACCAGCGTTTTATTGGCACTGTCGCTAACCAACGTTTAATTAGCAATGCTGGCAACTTCAACCTTAATGATGCTCTTAAACGGCTTTATCGCCTAAAATGCCTCAGTCTAAATGGGGGCTTAGTCTCTATTTACCTTTGTGATATCGTATCGGGGGGGTGGGGGGGTGGCACAACACAAAACGAGAAAAATCCTAAAGGCCTACTCCTTGGGCAAGCACTTAGCTGATATCAACTCCTGCCTTTTGATAGAGAGAAGCCGCTGGACTTCTCACATGCCTCTCCAGAGCGAAAACTGATATCTCTCTCTTTTTACCGACCTCATTCTTCTTTTTGCTGATTCTTATTAGCTGCTAATCTCTTCAACTGCCATGACGGTGGTGCTTTCAGCTGGCACCAGTGATAGGAGAGGAGAGGAGAGGGGAGGGAAGGGGAGGAAGATTGGCGAGCAGTCGATGGGGAAGGCAGACATGCCGGCAGACAGGCCACGAGGCTGGTATGCACGATTCAGTGGCTATATTGGGCCAAGCCCAGGGCCACACCGGCACCCCTGCTGTAGCTGCTTTCCTTGCTTAAGCGCTCAAAGGTGGATTGCTGCTGCGTCGAGAGAGAGACCAAATATATTCAGCTCTTTTACTCTCAAAAGACTGACTCGGGTGGAAAAATATGGAGAGGGTGCATGTCTGAGAAAGGAGGAGAAAATATAACCCCGAGGGCGAGGCGAGAGAGTGAGTACGTGTGTCGATGAGGGAGAGAAAGAGAGCAAGAGAGAGACAGAGAGAGAGAGAGAGAGAGAGAGTTGTGTGTGTGCAGAAATGTGGCCCCTGCCTTTCCTCTGCTCTCTGCCCACGTCGGTGACTGAAATAAGCCCACATTTTCTGTTCGCTAGCCAAACTGGTGGCCAGGGGCTTTTCCCTTCAGAGGTCTGAGAGCCAGGAAACCAAAAAAAGATTGACATTAATTGAAATGTCATCCACGCATGGGTGATTTGCAGGCATGAAAAAGAAAAAAAAATCAAAACAGCACAATAATTGAACTGTGAAAAAAAAGAAAATAGGATGTTCTTGTGCCCTCGAGTGCTCCCATGTGCTAGGTTAAGTACTTTGTCTCAGGCCTGTCATGTTCTCAGAATACTCTGGCTAAGATATCAGCGGGTCATGTCTGGTCGGCGCTAAAATGTGGGGAGGGGCATGCACGTTTTTGTAACAGTCCAGGTACGTATTATGAGAACTCAACATCTCATTTTGTATAAGAACTACAACGTTCCAACAAAAGTTAAATTACCCTACATACAGGAACTGTGATTAATACTCTTAACCACATGAGACCTGGCGTCCCTATTCTGGGACAAGCATTCAACAAAAATAGCAGATCTACAAGCTCACAACACAGCTATTTTCAACAAAGATATTTGGTCAAAAGGGGAAAAAAGGGCAGGCCAGATACAGAGCCGTGGGGAACCCCAGTTAATGAGTTTAAGTGGTTAAATAACTATCATTCCTTATTTACGCAGAGGATATTTCGAGTTGGCAAAAATCTTTAAAAAAAAAAATAAGCCATCTACAGTTTCTCACCTGCCTTTTGTGTAGTCAATCACTCCATGAGGTATTCAAAGTGCTATACATGCGTCAGCCATTACGTAAGTCAACTTTCAAATGCCGATAACACGCACGTGAGGCTCACCTTGTTCTTGTTCTGCTCTCTACAGCAAATGCCAATAGAATCCCAGTGAGAAGGAAAATTGTTTGGTCTTGGACCTCCAGGAAAGAACTTTCAAGGCGGATGGGAGGGGGGGGTTTTGGTGGTTGGTCACCGAGCTTTGCCCGGGTCACGAACGCCCAATCCTGGCCACAGAGACAGCGAGGGGGGGTATTGTGCGGAGACCAGCTCCAGTAGTGTGCTCCTCAGCTTACTGAGCTTATTGAGGCCCAGGCATACAGTGACAGCTGATTTTATTTTAGAACCCCCCCTTCACGAAAAGAAAACAGGAGGAGGTGGGGGTGGCTTTTTTTAGGTGAATTACCCAACATGCCCTTAGCCTTGAGTCACAGTGGTCTTATGGACGCATGTTTAAAGACATAGTAGGAGAATGAGGTAACACGACGTTAACAGCATAAACATTGAGGCATTTCCCCGGGCACGTCATGCAGTACACAGATAGTCGCATGACTGTACGCACATTTTACAAATAGATGGATGGAACTGGGACACAGTCTCCATCCATCCACAGGTCTTAGATTTTGATAGCTTGGGGCTATACATCAAATAGTAAATGGTAAATGGTGCGGCTTGGTGCCTTTAACCAAATCGCTTTATAATGTGCTTAACCCATTAAAACCGGGAACGCATCTGTGTAACCACTTACACCATCATTTTATACTTTGGCTATCCATAAATAGCAGATACAGGTAGATCTGCTATTTTTGAAAAATCTTGAACATTCGTGCAATTATTAGTATATATTTTTTAAAGGGAACATTTTTGACTCAAATCTTTGCTTCTGGTGGTCCCTGGAACAAAATATTTTACAAATGTTAGCTTTAAAAATATATATTCAGGGCGCCCGCTGGCCTAGCGGTCCAGGCGCATACCAAAAAGATTTTTGTACTTTGGCTTTTCAAAAATAGCTATTTTTGAATAGCCAAAGTATAAAATAATGGTTATAGCTAAAATCTAAAATGACACAGATGCATTCATGGGTTGAATGGGTTAACCAAAGCGCTTTATGCTGTGCTTAACCACCCATTCACACACACACACATGGCAGAAGAAACGATGCAAGGTACCGACCTGCTCATCAAGAGCAGTTAAGGGTTAATGTCTTGCTCAAGGACACTTCGCACTAACCCAGGGGGGGGGGGGACCCAGAATCGAACCGGGAACATTCAGATTCCCCAAGTGGCCGCTCTACCTCTTGAGCCAATGCCGGCCCGAAAAAAAGAGACTGAAGAGAATGTGGCCCTGAAAAAAACCTAGCCTGAAAATATTGCTTTGTTTAGGATACACGTGAACTGTCTGAGTGCTTGCAAGGTACAGCTGACAGTAGCAATGCTAATGGCGTCCTTCTGTCAGCTTGATAAGGTGCATAATAATCTCCCTTCATTTTACCTTTCCATTGCACCACTCTGTCAGACCGTTGTGCTCAGATAACCCATCCAATCCGGGAACGCATCTGTGTCATTTTAGATTTTAGATATAACCATTATTTTATACTTTGGCTATTCAAAAATAGACGATATACAAGCTCATAGCACGACAGCGAGTTCTGCGCTATGAACTTGTAGATTGGCTATTTTTTCAAAAAATCATGTCAAAGAAAACTTTGCTTCTGGGGGTTCCCTGGATCTAAATATTTTGAGATGGGGGTCCGCGGCCAAATACATATACATTTTGGGGGCCCTTGACATGAAAACGTCTGAGCACCACTGATATAGCAACATACGTTTTTCAGACAACTGTTAGGATTTTGAAGACATTTGTAGATGCGTTCCCGGATTGAATGGGATAAGGACTCTTTGCTGAAGTTGCACTGAACAACTGCAGGCTCTGATCCACTGCAACATCTCAGGGGAAAAAGAAGAGAAAAAAAATATCTGAGAACATTGTCCGTTTCTCTCACGCAGCGTCGATATGCGAGAGCCTGATATCGTCTGTCTGGAACAGATTTGAGAAATGAGGGAGAGAGGTAATTCATGATGCACAATTCCCATTGATTCTCTCGGGCAGTAGAGGTCAGAAACTCAGAGAGTCGGATATTCAACCACCTCAAACGCTTGCTGTCTTTCACAGATGGAGCCAATATGTGCATATGTCACACACAATAAAGTGCCACTGATGTATTTCGCTACATTGTCTGCTGACAAATTGCTACACAGTAAAATCCTGAGTGTTAACTTAGCTACATGAACCCTAGCATCCCTATTCTAGGCACGTCGTCATAATAGGCAAACATTCAGCAAAAATCGGCAAACATTTGGTGAAATTAGCCTACCTAGTCCTTCTCAATGAACGTAGCATAAAGATGTCATAGATTTCTAGTGTATTCCTGGTGTTAGCAGCGATTAAGATTCCCACCCTGTGTGTGGGGAGGAATTAATTGGCATAACGACTAAATTAGGGAGAAAAAGAGGGTAAAAAATAATTGGCTACTCTAAATTTTAGGGGGGGATAACTTATATTTTTCAAACCGGTCCAACCTGCATTTTGCAGCAATGCCACACGTCAAAACACTTGAAAAAATGATAGCCATGATATCGCTGCTAACACTGTGGAGAACAGGCAGTACCGAGGGCAAAAAGGACACTGGAGCAAGAAAAGAAACCTAACAGGTAAAAATTGGTTATCATTATGGGGAATGAGAAATCATATCTCATTGTGTTCTGCTTTTCTTTTCTTATTTTACCTTTACTTCTACTCTGGCTCCAGATGGATTATCAAGGTCAGACTATCATGCTGTTATTTAACACTTGACCACCATGTGTGCGGGTTGGAGGTGTATAGCCACGAGCTTAACACAGCTATCTCTATCCAGCTCCAACCCTTCAACCGGGCTGGCTGGCCCCCTGAACTCATGACAAACCCTCCATTTTTCTCCCCCCAACCTTTAAACTGGTGACCTCCTGCGTGGTGTTGAGCTTAAATCAAAGACTGCCCACTGCAGGCGTTACCCTGGGGGCATTTCCATGCCGCATCACATTTTGACCATGACCCAGACCTACAGTACGTCATTGTTTTCCCTAAATTGAGGCTGTGTCCATGCTTATATAACCCCTTCAAGCTTGTATCTGGTTCCCCGCTCCACTCCGTCACCACGAGGAGCTGAAGTCATTACTCTTATAGGATAGAAATCCGAGGACTCTCTCTCTATCTGTCTGTCTGTCTGTCTGTCTGTCTCTCTCCCTCTATCCCCCTCTCCCTCAGGTCCATGGAGTTGCCTCGGCAGCTCATCGACCAGAGAAAAGCTCTGGTTATCAGGCTGGTGGGGAGGCTGTGCATGGCTGATAATCCTGCTGAAATTGTGCATGGATTTCCTGTTCTTCCTGACATGGAAAGAAAACATGCTCTGGTACTAGGATATACCTAATGATAAGAAAACCCCCCCTCCCATACACAACCCATGAAGACCATCGTCCACACTGGATTACGGAAATGAATTTCACACGGGTGCTGACATGCAGTGTGTTGTTTCATTTGGTGTGTCAATGCCTGATTTTAATTTCATATGCGGAAAAAGAATCGCAAGGAAAAGGGTCATCAAGTTCACAACCTGCCGCCAAATAAGAACGCAACCCCTTTTCTACAGCATGGCTCTGCAGAAGGCTCGCCATCTATGAAGGTCTGTCTTTCTGTGTTTCTTGTATATACACAAATAAATACTCAAATACATTTGTTGATGAATGACTTGGTGCATTGGTATCAGTCAAAGGGTAATTTGTAAGTGAACAAGTAAACAAGACTAGGCTATTTGAGAGAAGAAAATAAACAACAGAAAAAAACAAGTAAAATATACTGCAAGTGTAATGATTTTTGGTGGAGAGCTCTGTGCTTGTTTTAAAGCCGTTCATCAGCCGTTGATCTATATTTAAAAGGCCAGGGCTTTGTTGTGAGATGTGGAGGTGAGGAGGGCAGACAAAGCTCCTGACAACGTACCTCCATCAATCATCTGACCCTGTAGATCACGCACAGCACACTAGATCAGAGGTTCTCAACCTTTTCAGACCGCGACCCTCCAAAATAATCATATTTGATTGATTGACATTTTAGTTTGACTCGGTTCCACAGATAAATATTGTGAAAATAGCCGATCAGCTATTTTCTTTCTTATATTATTTGACCAACAGGATGAGAACCACTGCACTAGATCAGTGGAGATCGCTGTTTTTCCCACACAGGGTCGTGACCCATTTTGGCTCGCGGACTCGTTTTTATGGGTTGTGAGTAAATATGCAGTTTTTTAACCTTTCCTACCATTTCTTTCCACTAACATTTTTCAAAAGATTAAAATAATCTAACATTTTCAGGGCGATCCAATAGCCAACATCCAATGATGGTGCAATAAGATCCAATAAGCGAGTCCTCGGTTCGACTCCTGGCCGGGCCGGACCATTTGCTGCATGTCACTCCCCTAATCCTGTAATCCCTAATCCACTATATATCTAAAAACAAATAAAGATAAAATCCAAAAATGTTCAATAATAGTGAAAACAGCACATCAATAAGCTCACTGAGCGCAGTGAGCTTGTAGATAGGCTATTTTCACAATTTCTGAAAAAGAAATTGTTAAATTGCTTAAGCCCTAAGCAATTCATTGATAACGTATATTTTAAAGTTTGGGTCCAGGGAGGACACCAAATTTTACCTTTGGGGTCTTGAACCGAAAAAGTTTGGGAAGTAAACTGAGGGCAGAGAAAGGGAAAGACATGCGATACAGGTCTCTAGACGGAATCAAACCAGGAATGTTGCAGTCAGTGTGGTCGATGCACCATCCGGTTAGCTACCGGCACACTCCACATGATGCGTTTTATCAAAGCAGCACTTGGCATTCGTCAGAATCGGCATCGGTAATGTGTTAAGCTAGAGCAGATGGTGTTTGAACTCACCTGGAGAGCCACTATCTTGGGGCTACAACGCCTCACCTGCCAATGTTACCCTGTCTTCTTTTCCAACAGGAAATCAATAGTGCCTTAAGGGTTCATTTTTCTTATTTGTGCAAGCGTGCGTGCTTGCCTGTGTGTGTGTGTGTGTGTGTGTGTGTGTGTGTGTGTGTGTGTGTGTGTGTGTGTGTGTGTGTGTGTGTGTGTGTGTGTGTGTGTGTGTGTGTGTGGGGGGAGTGGGTTAAAACTGCTGTCGGGCAGAACTGGAGAGAGGTTATTTAAAGCGAATCAAATATTATTGGAACAGGAAAATGTAAATGCCATTCAACCTTCACCTTGAAATGTTCTGAAACAAACATGGCCTTCAGTGTCCCAATCAATCACAACATGATAGCCTATATATTTTATGTTAACAATTTTCATTGGTAATTTATTTATACAATCGTACTTCCTGTTAGAGAGACTTAACCACTTTCAACCTGGCATCCCTATTTTACTGTTTATACTGTTTTGAAAGTAGCGAAAATAGCAGACTTACAAGATCACAACACAAGCATCGCGAGCTGATCGTCTATTTTCCTACTTTTGCGCAACACTGTCATATGACAAAGTAAAAAATAGGGCACTGAGTGGGCCTTCCAGGGGGTTCCCAGCAAAATGTGTTAATATAACATAAAAATCTGTATAACCACTTTAACCCTATACATTGGCTATTTGAAAATAGCCGATCTACAAGATGGCGTTGCGACACATTGTGAGCTTGTAGAATATTTGAAACCGTTTATGACAAAAATCTTGTATGGGGGTCCCTGGCATAAAATATTTTCAGATGGGGGTTCGCGGCTAAATACTCGCGGTCCCTGATGTGAAAAAGGTTTTGAGAACCACTGAAATAGGAGTACAGCAACTTGCAATGGGCCTGGTCTACAAGATACACTACACCACAAAGACACCCATGTACCTGGGTACCTTTGACATATAGTATGTCAAACTACTTAAAAAGGTCAATGACTCCACAATCACAACACCAGAGGGAGCTCCACAAATCACGTTCAACCCAGATTTGGCTCCGACAAGGAATGCAATTTGTTCTACTGCTATGCCACAAAAATGTGGAATGCCCTACCAACAGTCATAAAAACATGAGAATCCTTACTCTCCTTCAAAACCACTCTATAAGAGCACTTACAGGTGGCTCAATTCGGAACTGGCCCCTGTAAAAAGTCGTTTATATGATGTTTTTTGCGTAGTAGTGCATATTTGTCTGTCATTAAATGTTTTGATGAATTGAGTACAAAAGACCCCGATAGAAACAAGCCATAGTGCTTTCTTGGGTTTAAAATCCTCTTAACAGACCTTGTATTGAACTGTACTTCGCTTGTGCTTGTCTTTGCAAACTGTTAATAAAGTATTCAATCAATCAAATTCTTAAATGTAAAATGCCAGGGCTTTGGAGCGAGAGGTGGAGGTGAGGGAAAAACTAAACAAAAACAGAAACAGAAAAAACAAAGAGAAGCGTGATGATTTTCGGTGGAGAGCTCAGTGCCTGTTCAAAGCCCGTTCATCAGCAGTCGTTCTATATTTAAAACGCCGGGGCGTTTGGAGTGAGAGGTGGAGGTGAGGAGGGCAGACAGAGCTCCTGAACGGAACAACTCCCTCCGCCACCTCCGTCAGTCATCTGACCCAGTAAATCTCACAGCCAGCGCCAGCGTTGACGTGCGGGTCTGCCAGTTGACAAGGGGGGGGAGGGGTGGGAGGGGGGACGAGAGCCGTGACCCAAACGGATGGCTGGCTAAGAACCCAACAACAATCTTCTGTTTTTGGACGATTGTCGTGATTTAGGGTCGACAGGGAAGAGGCCAAAATTAAACACTCGCTGATCTCATGTAGACAGGAGGAGGAGAGGCCGTCTGGCATTGGTTTTGTGTTTGTTTATGTGTGCATGTGTGTGCGTGTTGTGCCGCTGTGAAGGCACAGTCTGTCAACATGTCCATCAGTGTGGATTCATACTGTCAGCGCCTCACCACAGACAAATGCACACATGCCCTCCCCCAACACACGCACGCACGTAAACACACACACACACACACAGTCACACACACACACCCACCCACCCACCCACCCACCCACCCACCCACCCACACACACACACACACACACACACACACACACACACACACACACACACACACACACACACACACACACACACACACACACACACCTCTGTCCTACAGTATCTCTCTTTATAAACTCTTTTCCTACTTGAATCATTGTCTTCTCTTTTCATATTTTCTCATCCTTCACTCGTTTTTTCTCCCTCTCTCTCATACTCTCCCTATCCCTCTCTTACTCTCCCTCCCTCCCTCTCCTTCCCACATCCCCCCTTTCTCTCTCCCGTTCTCTCTGTCGATCTCTTAATCTCTCGCTCCATCTGTCTTTGTCTAACTCTCACACGGTATTTGTGTGTGTGCGTGCGTGTGTATTATTTGGCACATATGTAAGCCTCACAGGGCAATAATGGCCTTGCAGCCTCTCTCTCTCTCTGTACATCCATATCTCTGTGTGCTCTGCAAGCCACGCTGGAAAAACCAAACACACTGCTGCTATCGCAGTAATGGAAGACCAGTATCTGGCAACCTCACCCCGCAGCACGATACCGTTCCCATTAAAAAAGCTGCCAAATCAGTGAGCGGGGGCCTTATCTGGCCACGGCGCAATCAGAGAAAAGGGGTTTCAGCCACAGAAATGGTTATCGCCTACGCGAGATGGGAGCCGGCGCGGTACATTCACACAGTCATCATTGTACAGCCTCGGAGGACCGTTTGAAGTGCTGGTGCAACCGCGGTGCAATCGCACCGAGCCGGGGCCTCGTCTGTCATGTGCTGTATCATCCGACAGCTTCCCTGGCCCGGATCTGCGAGACGACGTTTTGTAAACACACCGTGTTGCCTCTCCAACGTTGTTGTGGAGTTTCCTACCCGTTCCTTCCTCCTCGGGTTTGGAACATTCTCTTTATAGCCTTTCAAAAGGGATATGAAACCCTAGGCTGATTTTATAGTTTTCCAATTCAAGTCAAAAAACTACAGCAGGGTAAAAACATGGATAAGAATAACCTCATAGGGCCTGGACCGCTGGCGTAGCGGTCCGGGCACCTGGGCTCCTATGTAGCCTGACAGCGCATCGCAGGTTCGAGTCCCGTTCCCGACGATCTTTGCTGCATGTCACTCCCCATCTCTCTCCCTGTTTCCTGTCTGCCTCTACTGTAATCTATATGTAAAGCCCTCAAAATGTCTTTAAAAAAATTAATAACCTCATAGCACACCGAGATGTAAGCAACACAGCTGAAGCTAATACAATCTTTACCTGTCTTTACCTGAACTGGAAAACAAAGTACAGAATCAAAATCGTGCCCTTTTAACCACTTAAAGTAGCACTATGTAGCTTTCCTCTTCTACCCCGCATTTGAACCCAGTTTCCTAAGCAAGTGCTGACATTTTTACCATTGAGCTAATAGAGCCGACTTGCTTGCTCGGGGGTAAATTAAATATTGACCATCAGGTCAAAATCTGTGTCAGATCCTATGTCTAGGTGAGACATGACCTTTGACATGATCTAAATGTCTCAATAGAAGAGCAGGGAGACAAAATACAACCACCCAATTGTATAAGTTATATTGTATTAACATACTCTACCATAGACAGATTTGATTAAATGAAATTGTATTCATTAAAAGAAAGTTACGTAGTGAGGCTTTAAGCCCTATACAATATTGTTGTACAACGAATAGCAAAAATAGCCAATCTACAAACTCACAGCGCATTGCGTTGTGATGTAAAGCGCTGTGAGCTTGTAGATTGGCTATTTTCTCATGCTCAAAATAGGGACGCCAGGGTTAAAAACTGGCTAAAACAAACCACTCCACCACTTTAGTCTCTGTTATCTCTCATTGTTATTCACATGAACATCCCCGTGCACAGTACAGCCTCTAGGTTGTATTGTGCTGCAGCACAAGCAATTTCCACCTGGTCTCCTTCCCTTGTTCATGGAATGTTCTATCTTATTACACGGCTTGGTTGAACGGTTGATTCTCATTGGTCAATCACTGAATTCAGCGGTATGTTATTTCTGTGTAATGAGTGACCGATGAGCTCTATAACAGACCGCTGTCTAATCAAAGACTCAGAGCACCTGCTACGCTGCTTGATTCTGTGCTGTATCCAACATGACAGCCATGTAAACAGACCCGCAATGTCATGTACAGCTAAACAAGGCTCTCAAGAATGTTTTTGAAAACATTTGAAGCGAGAAATAGACAACAGTAACCGAAAATTGATTTTAATTGATCAACACTTCCTCATTTTCCACCCAGTGCAACACATTTATGGAATACAACACACTTATGGAATAGTTTCATTACCGTAAGCAAGGAAATACTTTGTTTTTACTTTTGGGCCAATGTATTAATTAATTTATGAAGTAGGCGTGTAATAAGCGGGATAATTGACGGCCAGCCGGTCATTGTTGAGAAATTAAACCCCTCAGGGTGATTATGGCACCTCCGCTATGCGTCGGTGCCTAATCACCCTGTCAGGTTTTATTTCTCAACCCTCTCTCATCCCTTGCATAATTGGTATGAAAACAAAATCTGCATTTCCCCCCCGGACAGAAAACAGAAGTTGACCCATTAACACCGGGAAAGCATCTGTGTTATTTTAGATTTTAGCTATATATGTAGTATATATATGTTTGGCTATTAAAAAATAGCAATTACACAAGCTCATATGAGCTTGTAGATCTGCTATTTAAAAAAAAAAAAATGAAAAAAAAGCAAATCTTTGAATATATTATGTATTTTTAAAGCCAACATTTTGAACTCAAATCTTCCTGCTTTCTCGGGGTCCCTGGCACAAAATATTTTGAGCTGCGGGTCCCTGGCCAAATACATTTGGAAAAAGTTTGAGCACCACTAATATAGCAAAAGACGTTTTTCAGAAAACGGGTCTCAGGTCTTAATGGGTTAACAAAAGAAGGCAGGGGCGCTGAGTGAAGTACTTACAGTGTCCGCCGTCGTGAACGGAGGCCATGTTTGCTCCTGTGGAGGGTTCAGTCTGAGCGACACTGGACTGAGCGACACTGGACGAGAGCTTTCTGGACGGGGACGAGTGGACGGCTGCTACTTCCTGGTTAGAGAGAAAGAGAGCGAGGGAGGGACAGAGAGAGAGAGAGAGAGAGAGAGAGAGAGAGAGAGAGAGAGAGAGAGAGAGAGAGAGGTCAATCACAGGAAACAGCTGTGCTTTTTCAAAGGGGAGGTGCCGTGCAGAGGTGACTTTGGGTCGTCAAAAACCCATAGTTTGGTGGCTTCGCCCAAAACCCCGGTAGATGCCTTTAAACACACACAAAAACACTCACTACGTACTATCCGCTTACACCAAAACAAACAGACAAACAGAATGTTGACGAGACAACTACACATTCACACATGGAAAGACATGCATAAACACATACATACAAACACATACGGGGGGGAAGAAACACAAGCACACACACACACAGATGATGTATGACCACACATAAAAATGAAAAACAATATAAGTGAAATGTTCAGTGACATTGAAGCGCCGCACTGTTGCAGAACGCCATACAGCTTTAAGCGTGCACACACGCACACACACACACACACACACACACACACACACACACACACACACACACACACACACACACACACACACACACACACACACACACACACACACACACACACACGTAGCACCAGGAGCGCAAACACAAATGACCTTGACAACATCGTGAGGCATTGACTTGGAAGGTAATGGCAAACAAAGATCTTGGTTGAATTTTAATGGATAAAAAGAAAACCCGGGTGTTTGCCGCAACTAAAGACATGTGCTGCTAAAACAACATGAACAAATTGTGGGGGGGGGGTGTCATGCTGAAATGACGTGCCCTTGGTTGTATAATTCTGTTGTTTTTCTCCTGAAAGCATTTTGAAAAGCAACTTGCGAGACAGCGGAGAGCGACGCGCAGTTGTAAATCATCCACCACGAAGAGAACAAACACCTGTGTGTGTGTGTGTGTGTGTGTGTGTGTGTGTGTGTGTGTGTGTGTGTGTGTGTGTGTGTGTGTGTGTGTGTGTGTGTGTGTGTGTGTGTGTGTGTGTGTGTGTGTGTACACATATCCACAGTATTTGCAAATCAAATATATTCCCCTTAACATTCCCTGCGCTCCAACAGCGCATCGACTCAGCGGCAAGTGCAAGACATGACAATTATACCTGACAACACACACACACACACACACACACACAAATACCTTGTTCTCTCTCTGCCTAACTGTCAACCAATCATTTTATGAGTACACAGTGAAATGAAAACACTGTCCTTCCTTCCTCACTGTTTTATGTCAATGTCAAAGTATGTGGATGTGCATTTGCATAACTGCACAATACTCACACCGTGTACACATTAGCCCACACACACATTTTAGTACTGCTAAGTGGCAAGGCTGTCTGTTTGTCCAACACTTTGGTCCCAAACATTACCTAAAAAAAACTACTGCCCGGACTGCTAGCACAGTGGTTCTCAACCTTATCTGAAAATTTCACATGTATTCGCGGCCCACTTATCTGACCACTTAATACGCCAGCTTTTTTTATTGTTATATCATAAAAATCTTAGTGTTTTGCCAATAATTTGGGGGACCAACTTACAATATCCTCCACTAGGTGAGGTTAGGTGACCCTAACCTCAACTCTCCCCACTACCTGACTAATCCTATCCTTCAACTAACTAAGCCCAAAATATCCCCATGACACGTGAGGACCATAATGTCCTCAGTTTATAGCAAAATGTCCACACCTTCCACACATTTTGTCAACGTTCTGTCCTTGTGTGGAAATCTGTGGCCCTCACTAAGTTGGAAAATATGTACACACACACACACACACTCACAACACACACAGGGTTGAATTATTGGATCATCTACATTGCCCGCCACCCTCAACAGCAGGAGCAGATGCTGTGTACAAACACAGGGCACACACTCACACGCACACACATTAAACTCATACAAACCCCAGGGAGATGATGCCACCATATGACACCACAGCACTGTAATGAAAATCTTTTCTCTGTGTGTGCACTCATCTCCCTGCTTTTCAGCATTCCCAATTCATCTCTGTCTCTCTCTGTCTCTGTGTGCGTCTCTCGTCCTCTTTCTCTCTCTCTCTCTTGTTCCGTCTCTCGTCCTCATCCCTCCCCTCTCCTTCTCTCTCTCCCTCTTTCTAATGTCTCATTCCCCAGTCTTGTCTCTCTCTCTCTCCATCTCTCCACCTCTCTGTCTGTTGTCTCTCTGGCTGAAGCAGCACTCACATTAAGTAGGGCTGTGCGGAACAGAACGCATGGCGTAAACTGTCTTCTAACCGCGACACCCTATGGTGTGCCGCCTGCCTTTGCCTGCATGCTGTTATTAAAAAAGTGCTGGCAAAGCTCAGTCTGCGACGCCCCACAACCTTGCTCTCGAGAAAGATTAAAAGCGCTTTGAGCAGTAGCGATGATTATTCAGTGTTTCTGTGAGTGCATGTGCGTGTGTGTGTGTGTGTGTGTGTGTGTGTGTGTGTGTGTGTGTGTGTGCGTGTGCGTGCGTGTGCGTGTAGCAGAGTATGTATTTTGTGCACATGCATGCTATGTGTATGCACGTGGCAGTGTGTGCACATTTTGCAATAGTGTTACTGCAGTGAATGCGAGCGACTAAGAGGCTTTGCAAAGATATATATTCTTCCCAGGCTGACAATCATCAATACTTTATTCATATTTCATAATACACTATGAATGCAATAGGCTCAAATAATAAAAGCAATTTAGTCTAGCTGGCGCCTGCGCGAGTGTGTGTGTGTGTGTGTGTGTGTGTGTGTGTGTGTGTGTGTGTGTGTGTGTAAACATATTTATATCTCTCTGTTTTCATCCGCCTTTGCACAAACACATTTATCATTCTTTCCCAATTCCTAGGAGTGAGCTTCTCGTGCGTGTGTGTGCGTGCGCGTGTGCCTACCCAAGTGATTCTTTTCGATCGATGTCATTGAAAAGTCACTGGGAGACAGAGCAGCTACTTTAAATGACAACAGACTTGGAGTGCAGGGTGGGGTAGGTGGGGGCGGACTCGGATCAGTGATTATTGTTAGACAGAGCATTTAGGAGGAAGGTAGAGAGGGTCAACCATTGACGATAGATAATGAACTGTGTCAGAGTTCATATGGAATTGAATCATTCACTGCATTGGGGGAGATCAATGGTGTACTTGAACACAAGGTCACAGCATCACGTCAAGGCGGCTGCTTTGCGGACCTTATTTGCGTAAAGGGGACCTATGACCTCCGACGCCTCAGTCAATATTTGCATATGGGGTTTGAGGAGCTCCGAGATGCACACATGACATCACACAAACACACATGTGCACGCATGCGCGCGCACTCACACACACACACACACACACACACACACTTTTTGAATAGGCGAATTAACAAACAATTGGCTTAATGAGTAGTCTAAGATTTTAAGCCAATTGTTTCTTCATTTGCCAAAACAAAAAGTTAGCTGTTTGACGGCAATAAAACATGTATTGTTTTAGCATTATTCAGTGATCTCCAACCTCTATTGTTTTTGCATTGTAGCCTTGCCTCCTTGGGAACCCTAGGACTCTCCACTTTTTAGTGTGGCAAAGTATGAAACGTGAAATTAGGGTCCTTCTTCCCCCAAAGTCGTCTGTTTAATGATGTTTTTTTCTTTAATCACCACAGTGTCATAAACACCCCGCTATTCAAGCCAGAATCTTACCCTGGCGTTCACTCTGTGGTTGAATGACCCCAAGCAACAGTGACATAAAATCTCATATGGTACTATTAAATATTTCATTAACATCCACACTGGTTTTAATTCAGGTCAATTACTGAAGCATGCTTACAACCCATATGAAAACAGACAAAAATGGAACGGAACCAAGTGAACACACAGCCAACAGGACGACGCCTCTATAGCAGTTAGCAAGCCTCTAGTCTACGCCATATCCCATCGCTACGCCATATGTTCCTGTTGGATCCAATCGCTGCGGAACCCTTCCCCTGCTCTTTCCCTCTGCCTCCCCCCACCTGACAGAGAGACAGAGTTAATGAGGGACACCGCACAGTGAAATCTGTGTAAAAGGCGACGGCTGGCCTTCTGTCGCAGATCCGGAGATTAAAAAAAATCTAATCAAATCACTTTATCCACTTAAAAGAGTATAGATGGGTCCTAATGAAATCAACCTGCCCAGTGTGACATCATCCGTGTGTGACAGACACGTACCACGTACGATACAGGCCACTTTCTGCTGACGTATGTGTGTGTGGGTGCGTGAAAGCGCGCGTGTGTGTATGTGCGACGTGTGTGTATGGTGAAGACTGGGGTACGAGGTGACATGATGGTGACCAACCTCCTTATCTGCCACTGTCTCTGCGGTGCCACAGATTGGGGGCCTATTATAGGGATGTGTCACCGACAGGAGAGGCTGTTGGGGAGACGTGACCGGGGGAGCTCCTTGACACACGTGTGGAATCTCTTGGACATTTTTATGCTAATTGCACATGTCAGCCGCTTGGCATTTTGCGAGGGCTAGCTGTGCTAACATCACACGCTGCCGTGCTCGCAAACGAGCTTTGCAAGACTTTAGCGGCTGGCTGGTACCCACACTGTCACCATCCTGCGTGTCAGGTTTACAGCTAAAATGCTTCAATTGATACTCTGAATTTTTGCGGTGCAGAGGAGAGACCTTGCAGTTTCTCCCTTACTCCGCTCTCTTGCATCATTTTATTTTCTACTAAAAAAAGAGAATGGATATTTTTTTTACTTCTTCTTCAGGCCTTGAGGTCTTAACTGCCCGACCATCAACTGGCAATTGGACCACTTTTCTTTCCGTCCTCGCTTTCCTTTCCTCGCTACCTCCCCTCTTCATCTTTGTCAGCCTCTATACAGTACCTTTATTTCTCCCTCTTCCTCTCTCTCTCTCTCTCTTGCTCTATTTTCTTGCGTTTCTTTCTCTCTCTCTCTCTCTCTCTCTCTCTCTCTCCTCTCTTCTTTTCATCTAGCTGTGTCTGCAGAGGACCAGTGCTGGAAGGTATTGGATGTGTAATTGAAGGAGGCCTGTCAAAGGAAAAGGTGAAGCACTCATGCATAACTTAGTAGTAGTTGGGAATTTCATTTTTAAATTGGACAGATTATATTCTTTTGGAAAGCAGCAAGCACATGCACACCCCCGAGCGCACCCACACTCGCACACACACACACACACACACACACACACACACACACACACACACACACACACACACACACACACACAC
Source organism: Gymnoscopelus microlampas (assembly GCF_963454915.1). Taxonomy (NCBI): domain Eukaryota; kingdom Metazoa; phylum Chordata; class Actinopteri; order Myctophiformes; family Myctophidae; genus Gymnoscopelus; species Gymnoscopelus microlampas. The sequence goes on along the minus strand of NC_139961.1, from coordinate 11,923,148 downwards.
ACACACACACACACACACACGCTTATCCAACTATCACTGCCTGCTATACCTCCACACATTTCTTTTACTCTTTTTTATATTAACTCATTGCCTGCCACCGACAAGATTTCTCGTTTTTCTCTGCTAAGGCGCAGCCTGCCGTCAACGAGAAAGACGAGATTTTAGTTATTTTTATTGTTTTATATAAAACCGCGATGTGATCAATAATCCGGAGTCACTGTAACACACCCGGAAATAACGGCAATAATGGAAATAACGTCATCCGAAGATTTCCTCCTCAATCCACTTTCTGTTTCCTGTTTTCCTGGAAATGGCTCTAACTCGAGTTGACTTTTTTGCCCCTGTATTCCGTGAGACATCCTATTTCAAAATTTCAACCTAGTCTAACAAAGGAATGCAAAGTGCCGGTTATATTTTTCTTTCTCTGGAGGACGATCAGTGTTTACCAACGGTCTGAAAAGCGATCATAATGTATATAAATGTTCTGTGGCCAGTTGGGGAGGTGGGAAAGACGCGCATTTTTGACGATAATGACATTTTCAGTGTGCCTGAAACAAGCTGAATGTTACCTCGCGGTTGAATCATTTTTTATGAACAGTTAAGGTTAAAAAACACGAAAACGCTGGCAGTGGGTGAGTTTATTAATGTATATACTCTGGCAGTTAAAGAGTTATTAAACGTTATATAAATGAAGTCAATGAGGCTCAAATCGGGCTGAAACCAAATATTGCCCAAATGGAGTCAGATATCATAGCCGACTGACGTCACAGTTTGACCACGTGAAGTCCGAGATCCACACTGGAGCCACACACTGTTCCCACTGTGTTTTATCTGTTGTTTTATACGTTTTTTAATCTCAATGTCACGCATGATTGGTGCTAGACAACACGTTATCTCATTTAAAGGTCATTGAGAGAGAGGGGGAGATGTCCCCCCCTCTCTCTCTCTCTCTCTCTCTGTATGTGCTTGGACAGAATATGACCTCCTTTCAAGTGCCGTTTGTTTTATTTTCTCTACAGTATATTGACCGAGGCGCAACCTCCCGGTTTGTAATTGAATGGGAACATGAAAACTCACGACCACATGATCGTCCATCGACGACTGCATTCATTATGAGTGAACACGAGTGTGCAGAGAACCTCCCACGTTAATATCTCAAACACGCTCACCGACAAAACACAGAAGCAAGTGAGAGGCAAACAGAGAGAGAGAGCGAGATGGAGAGAGAGAACCCATAGGAGAGGTGAGTGATGTAACTGGAGTGAATAACCAAAGTACAGACTGAAGGACAGATCGAATAAAGAGCATCACATTATAATAACATCTGTCAGCTAGGAAAAATATGAGTTTTTTATGGAGGTGAACTCATGTTATCTGAACCCCAGTATGTTTCAGACTCCAAATGAGCAGCAGGGTAGAGCAGTGATTCTCAACTGTTTTCACTTCGAGGACCCCCGTTTTTATATGCGTTAGACTAGAGTAGATAGACCGCGGTATGATTTTTATCTCTGGGACCCCAATCCATCTAAAATGTAAACACTTGGAGTTACAGACCATATAGGGTGAGGGTCCATTTGGTTCCTCAGTCATTTAGCTGGGGTCCCCCTGAAAAAACCCTCAAGGACCCCCGGGGGCCCCCGGACCGCACATTGAAAGCCATACCATTCCTTTACCATTTATAGTAACGACCTTGATCTTTGACCTTAGATCACTGTTCCTCAACTCCAGGTCCAGGGACCACCAGGGGTCCAGATGGACCCTTAGGGGTCCGTAACTCTAGAGTTATTAACACTGAGGATTTTACAACGTAGATTGGGGTCCCAGAGATTAAAACAACCTAACTAATATCAAACCTTGAAATGAAAAGGGTTAAAAACCAGTACCGTAGATACAGAGTTCGCTGAATTGCGAACTCGTTCAACCTACGTTGGTACTGAACAGTGATGGAAAGTAACTAAGTACATGTACTTAAGTACTGTACTTAAGTAAAATTTTGAGGTGTTTGTACTTTACTTGAGTATTTCCAATTTCCAATAATTTTACCTCTACTCCACTACATCTCAGAGGCAAATATTGTACTTTTACTCTACTACAATTATTGGAAAACTTTAGTTACTAGTTACTTTTCAGATATAAATTATTACATTATGAAACATACATTAACCACTTCAGCCCTATTTTATACCTAGGCTATTTGAAAATAGCCGATCTACAAGCTCACAACGCGTCGCGATGCGACGCGTTGTGAGCTTGTAGATCTGCTATTTTCAAACATTTTAGTACTTTTACTTTTGGTACTTTAAGTACATTTCGATACCAATACTTTTGTACTTTTACTCAAGTAAATGTTTTTAATTCCAGACTTTCACTTGTAACAGAGTACTTCTACAGTGCAGTATTGATACTTTTACTTAAGTAAAACATTTGAGTACTTTTTCCACCACTGGTACTGAACCCTTTTATGAAGGTTTGTTCAGAATGGATCCCAAAGGAAGACAGCATAGAGCCATGACAAGGAAAGGAAACAGGACAGAAGGATGGATGGAGTGAAGGGCATATAAACAAGAGGAGAAAGAAAGGAGGGTTGAGGACAGAGAGAGAGAGAGAGAGAGAGAGAGAGAGAGAGAGAGAGAGAGAGAGAGAGAGAAGACATGAGGTAATTTAGGGACAGTAAGCGTGAAGAGGGGATTAAGAAGAGAGAATGTCATGGCAAGAGAGAGAGAGAGAGAGAGAGAGAGAGAGAGAGAGAGAGAGAGAGAGAGAAAGAGAGAGAGAGAGAGAGAGAGAGAGAGAGAGAGAGAGAGAAAGAGAGACAGTGGAGGAGGAGAAAGAGTGTGTGTGAGGGAGGGAGGTAGGGAGGGGGGAGAGAGAGAGAGAGAGAAAGTAAGTGTGTGTGTGTGTGTGTGTGTGTGTGTGTGTGTGTGTGTGTGTGTGTGTGTGTGTGTGTGTGTGTGTGTGTGTGTGCGTGCGTGCGTGCGTGCGTGCGTGCGTGCGTGCGTGCGTGAGTGAGTGAGTGAGAGAGATGATGTTCAGTCAGATTGTTGGTTGTGTGTATATACAGAGGTTTGTGATGTTGATTAGCGGTTTGTTAGCCAAACTCTTCATAGAGGACAGAGCCCATTAACCGCAGGCTAGACAGAAACAAGACAGTAAGTGATGCAACATTGCTTGGGGCTTTTGCAGACTTTTGTTTACAGTTTTCTCCGGGGCTCTAATTGTTGCTTATGGTGCAATGTTTTTCCTTTGTGTTTTATTCCGCTGTGGCGCAGTGTGGATGATGGACCTGTAAACAACTTTATTTCACAGTGCTGTCTCGCCATTGAATTGAAGCTACAATCCCCAAGTTTCACGTCCTATAAGTACCAGGATGTTGAACCCGGGTCTCTCATACCAGGGTTGGGATCCTGAACCCGGAGGAACCGGATCCAACACTGAGGAACCGGAATCGGTTCCAGTTCCTGTAAACTTTACAGGAACTGATTTATCACGCTGTCAGAGCTATGTGGACTTCGACTTTTGGTTCCATTTGTACACTCTCAGCGTTACAGACCTGTAAGGGTCCATTCGGAACCCCCTATAGGAATAGTTAAAGGGAACCGTTAAGGAATCAGACCGTTAAGATGCAATCGTAAAGGAACCTGAATCGTTAAAATCCTAAAGGATCCTACCCCTATCTCTCACGGGGGACACCAACCTTCTCATCCAAGAGGCCATGGGAGATATTGCGCTTAAGAGCTTCAGGCAGTAGTACCTGTCAACGGAGTAGTTGTCCTACCCGACACCAGGTTCTACGTTTCTCAACGGAAGTGTAGGGAGACCTCCTCCAACCACTGCAGATGTGCTAGTTACATTGTATTAACCCCCCGCCCCATGCTGGAGTGTCAGTCATCTTTGTATAATTGAACTGAAGAAACCTGAACTGAAGAAACCTTGAATGAAAACATATGGCATACGATTACATTTTCAGATACCGTTCCTCCAAGGATTTAGAGAACAAGCCAGCGGGTACCTCTTGAAAACCCATCCTCCCAGGGATCAAATTATTCCAGTGTAAATATGCTCTGTTTGTTGACATGTCGGTGATTGTATTTACACACCGAGAGTGTGACAAATAAATGACCTGGAAAATGCGTCGGCGAGTATTTCGCAATAAACTATTCATATAGTTGATGCCTCATTCATGCCGGTTACAATTTACAATTTAGGCATTTAGCAAACACAACTTTATCCAGAGCGACTTACAGTGAGCAAGGTAAACACATACTACATCAAATGCAGAGAGACAGTGTAGATGAACACACAAATTAACCTAGCCTCTGTCTAAATAGCATTTTAACCTTTGCATACGACTGCATGGTCGTTAAGGCTGGGTCAAGTGCTACGGGCTAAGGTGGAGTCTGAAGAGGTGAGTCTTCAGATGATGGCGTAAAATTGGGTGTGAATCTGCAGTTTTAACTGCAATGGGGAGTTTGTTGCACAGTTTGGGTGCCAGAAGGGAGAAGATCTAGTCTGGGACGTGTGGAGTCGGATGGTTTAGGGAAGATTCAGACCTGATCTGAGTGAGCGGGAGGGGCTGTAGGGTTGGATCAGGCTTCGAAGGTATGGGGTGCCATGCCTTTGGTTGCTTTGTAGGCCAACATTAGTGTTTTGTACTCTGTGCGGGCAGTAACTGGGAGCCAATGGAGGGAGCGGAGAAGGGGGGAGACATGTGGACATTTTGGCTGGTTGAAGACCAATAAGCTTGCTGCGGCATTCTGGATCATTTGACTTAAGTGCACATGCTAAGTGCACAGGTTGATGCTTATATTCACAGTGGAAGATCAACCTCGTTCCGAATACAAATTGCATCGAAATATCGGTGCATAATATTCTCTGGTGTGTATGGCGCCTTAACTGTGCCATTGAGGGAAACACTGACACATAATGAATTCACACCAATTCTCTCTCTCTCTCTCTCTCTCTCTCTCTCTCTCTCTCTCTCTCTCTCTCTCTCTATTACTGGGAAGAGCTCTTAACCAAGGCTCAAGCTGTCAAGCAGCAGTGAGACTTTAGGGAAAATGAAGAGGAGGGTGAGAGAGAGAGAGTGAGGGGGGGGAGAGAAGGAGAGAGACAGAGAAACTGAGAGAGAGAGAGAGAGAGAGTGAGAGAGAGCTTTCAAACTGCTAAAAAAGACAGAAAACCCCAAATGCCAGCAAGGGAGAGTACTGGGGACAGGTGACAGGTACTGATTATTGACTGTGAAGGCATACATATAATTTTGGAGTTTCGACACGATAACCTGTTTGTCATTCGTCATTAATATTGATGGACAACGCCTACCGATAAATGTCACAGTTGTTGACGCGCGTGGCTACGTTATGATCTGTTGCATCAGACAACCAGATATGCTGTTTCAGCCCTTACAGCAACGGAAGTGCTCTAGACATAAAGCATTTTTTTCTCTTTTCTTTAATAAATCATTCTGTGCCGTCGGTTCACTCTGAGTGCCTGGATTCCCCCCCCCCCCCCCCTCTTCGTCTATCCTCCCCACTCTCTCGCTCACTCCTCTGTATCACCATCCAGCCATGTGCTTATTAAATGCAAATCACGTTACACTCTCTTTCATCAGGCCCCTCCATCTCCTAATCCTCCCCATCTCTTTCTCTCTCTCTCTCTCTCTATTTATACATGGCGAGCCTAAACTGGTTGGGGATCCGTCTCCATTTTCAGGCTCTCAAAATGTCTCTGGCACACGCAGGAACCGTAGGAAGTGGCATCGGATGTGCCATCCGCTGTCACTGTCACCGTTCGATATTTTGGGGACATGGTCTATAATTGTGTAAGCGTGCTACCGTGCACACTCAGTTAAGTAAGTGTGCGTGTGTGTGTGCGTGTGTGTGAATGCAGGTGTCCAAGCAGACACACACAATCACATATTTATGTGACTTTTCAACCTAATGTTGTAGCAAATGTGCAAAAATCTATCCATATTAACTTGAAAAGAACATGGACAGCTGAAAATGGCACATGATAATATTATAGTGAAGATTATGTGTTTTTGTCATCACCAACCTCAGCCTCCCATTAGATTAGATTACAGCAGATTAGATTAGCCTTTACTGTATTGTCCCATTGGGATATTTGGTGTCTGTTCAACATGGAACACATAAGAACATTATACAACACAACATGCTGGAAGACAGTACACAGAATCTTTAGAGTACCCCCATACTTCCTACACAAACACTGACAGCTTCTGCCTTTGCCCGACATTTACTGCCTGCCTCAACCGTCCGACTATCTGTCTCAAAAAATAACTGAGGGCATGAGGCCTTCACCACCTGTTAATGTTATCTTTTACATTGAGCTGTACAGGAACTTTCCCTCGTCAAAAACCTTTACTGCCTTGCTGACAGTTTCATATCAGCTCATGAGCGCTCTGTTTGTTTGAGCACTAGTTAACAATTAACAAAGCACCCGCAGCCCCATTTGCATTTAGAGCCCTGTCAAAAAGAAAAAGAGACCACTTCCTCTATTTCTGTGTGGCCACGCTCAACCAGAGACAGAGAAAGGAATGGATTGAGAGAGAGAAAGAGATGGATTGAGAGAGAGAGACAGAGAGACAGGGAGAGAGAGAGAGGAAGAGAGAGAGAGAGAGAGAGTGCTGACACTATGTCTCCACTCTGACGGAGCAATATCTGCATAAGGGATTCAAGTGCGAGCCTCAAGGTCCTTGGCTAATCCTTGGACACGCAGTGTTCCCCACCTCAGCCTGCGGGTCTCAGAATATATCAGGAAATGACAATATAGTCGCACAAGGAGGCCTGGAGAGAGAACGGTCTGGAGAAACACACACAGCCACTACCCAGCAGTGGTAGAAGAAGTGCTCACATGTTTTACTTAAGTAAAAGTACCAATACCACAATATAGAAATACTCTGTTACAAGTAAAAGTTCTGTATTCACATTTGACTTGACATTTGACGTATTGGCATCAAATTGTACTAAAAGTACCAAAAGTAAAAGTACATTATGTAAAAAGTCCCATTTCAGGTTTCAAAATCAGGTATACAAATCTTTTGAAAATAACAGATCTACAAGCTCACAACGTGTCGATCTGCGACGCGTTGTGAGCTTGTAGATCTGCTATTTTCAAATAGCTGAAGTACAAAATAGAGCGTAGTTGGTTAATGTATGTTTTGTCTTAATAATCCAAATCTGCAAAGTAACTATAGTAACTAAAGCTGTCAAATAATTGTAGTGGAGTAAAAAGTACAACATTTACCTCTGAGATGTAGAGGAGTATAAGTAAAAGTATTGACAATTGGAAATACTCAATAAAAGTAAAAATACATCAAAATGGAACTTAAGTGCAGTACTTGAGTAAATGTACTTAGTTACTTTCCGCCACTGTTACCCAGGCTGTGGAAGTTAGAAGTCAGAAGTTATTTGAAGAAAAAAGGGCTGAACAAAAAGCAGAACAGAGGTATCTTTATGCGGGTACTCATTCAACGACTTGTTTTACGGCGAGCCCGTCAATCATCATGTGCAGCGCACGATGCCAGCTCCATTAAAAGATGTCAATCTCGAAACTGAGACGAAAATGGCAAACGGCAGGGAAATATTAATGGTGTCTTAAGAGCTCAATGAGGACACAAGCGTCCTCGTCAATCAATTTGGCTGAAGCCACGCCGGTTAGCTTAATGCTCAGTTTAAGTAGGGTTGTTGTTGAGTATTGACTCTGCTTTTTTGTGATTAGCGCTGCGAAATTAGTCAACGAGCTATCTCATTTGCCATGCTTCAGCATGTCTTTTGAATTCTTATTAAAAAAAAGGAGATTTCGTGTCACTGTAATTCCGTTACAGAAAACAATCACAGAAATAAATAATTATATAAATATCTTGTCGCCGTCTGGCAGAAACCTTGCATCTCCATATTACTTTTAGTTTTTTCTTAATTTAAATGAATGCACTACTTCTTCACATAAGAGTAGCGAAGATATCTGAAACATTTTGAAAGTTGTTAAGTGTGTCTTTGTCTTATGTAGTAATAACTACACTGACACCATTTGGGACACAGGTTCTTTTTTCCATTTCCTGAAAAGTAACAGGTTTGGACATACTAGGTTTCCACCCGACGTTGACAATAATGACATAATTAAGCACTGGATAAAGCTAGGGAACTGAGCGGCTTCAAACATAAAAATGCAACGTTTCAATTAACCTGACGGCGGGCTTCTCAATGCCGTCTGAGAGCGGACTTTTCTGAAAAGTGGTTGTTATGTAATCTCTGAACTGAAGATCCTTCCAGGAGCCGGAATGAGGAGCATGAAAATGACACGCCTGTACACATCATTTATCAAGAAGCATAAAAAGCTCATGAGAGAAAGCGAGTGACATTGACAATTCTGTGACTATGAGAATAAACCAAGGCCCTGCTGAGCATCCCAAAACTCCAATGATATCTATTGTATGCTGTCAGAAAACACTCTCTTTCTCTGTGTCTGATGGTTCTCTCCTGAACCTGATCACCTCTCTCCCACGCACAGACAAACTCATTCCCTCTGACAGACACGCGCACACACACACACACACACACACTCAAATTGTAACACTCAAATACAGTCACAAGCACAAAGTCATTCCCTGACACACAAGTGTACACACACGTATGCACACACGCACTCTCTCACCCCCCCCCCCCCACACACACACATACATGCAAAAGAACACGCACAGAAACTCTCTCTCTCTCTTTCTCTCACCCCCACACACAACAATACACGGTCACAAACACATGCCAATGAACACACATATACTGTACATCATCTCTCTCTCTCTTTCACACACAAACAAACACACACACACACACACACACACACACACACACACACACACACACACACACACACACACACACACACACACACACACACACACACACACACACACACACACACACACACACACGCACGAAATCTGTCCAGCACCCATAGAAACCTGTCACTATGAAAGGGGTGTATGACGTTGTAGTGCAATCCCCATTAGTCATGAGTGGCTTTGGGTCATATATATATTTAGAGTGTGTGCAGTCCATACAGTCCACACGGTCACACAGTGATCTCAGCCACTAAAAACAAGCACCCAATGTCCTCCCACTCAACTGTAGGTCGTTCCGACCAGATGTGTTTACTAACCTTATATATTTAGTTCAGGAGGACAGGAAGAGAACCATCAGACACAGAGCTCGGGCCTTCTCTGCCCCCAAACTTTGGAACAATCTTCCACCACACATCAAGTCCAAACCCACCATTGATTTTTTTTTTATCAAACCTAAAGACCCACTTTTTCTCCCTTGCTTTTAGCTCAGTCTGAGGGAGACTGTTTGACTAGTTTTATTTCATTTGAATATTATTATAATCACTGTAATTAACTTTTTCCTCTTCTTTTTCTGTTCCAATCTGTCCGTGTTTGCTTTTGTTAATGTGCTTTGCTTTTATTAATGTGTTCTCTGATGTTAGTATTTTTGGCCATTTATGTCTTCTTAAAGAGAAATTACTTTTTTCTATCGATTAGTCACCCCATTGAGACTTGACTTCATGAATATTTTTTTGTTTTTTGTAGCATTCAAGAATTCAAGTCTCTATGGGGTGACTAATCGATAGTGGCCCTAACCCACCAAATCTCTTAAAATAGTAATACCGTAGTCAATCTACAAGCCCAAGTTGACTATATTCGCAGAATGTTTGTCCCGGAATAGGCTCTAACCCACGGTGTGGAAATTCCTTTAAAATGGCACATTAAAATTAATGGGATTCTTTGTAAATCACGATAATGCAAATCTGCTGCATATAATCCTGGTTGTGTGGCAGCTCAGCACACAAATAAGATAAGAGATGAGATAAGAGATGAGATGAACCTTTATTGATCCCCGGAGGGAAATTCAGGGAATTCAATTCAGGAAATGGAAGTCATAATATTATGATACCTCCTGCCATGAAAATGACTGAAATGGACATTTTGCCTAAGGTAAATGGTATTTGTCTATGATCGCATCCCCGCTTCATACGCATATTATAACCCATTACTAATATCTCATAACATTTTTAACATGACAGGTTAATTGCAGCTGCAGGTGCCTCTCACAGATACCACACTGCCACCCACTGGGGGACCAAAGCTATTACACTGTCTACCAGTGTAGAGGCTGATCATGTACAAGGTAAATAATATCATACTATGCAACTGAACTTTGCAGGAAGGGAAATGGACTTGCAGTGATGTACTTGCAGCGTGTGTGTTTGCATGTACATGCACACATACTTCTTACTTGCGTGCGTGCGCACGTGCGCATGTGTAAACAAGCCTGCACTGTGCACTACACCCCCATGTGAGCATTCTCTGATGCAGCTGTGAGCCTGTGACCGGGCGGTCAGGAGCTCAGAACTGATCTCGTAAACACAAGCCCGTCTCCCGAGAGGATCCGTCTGCTAGCCATTCTGCACTAAGCGGAAAAACATGCACTTTGCACTCCAAAGATAAACCATTGCATCACTGCTATACCTTTCTCTTCTTGGGAGAGAGATGGATTATAGCTGAGAGACAGACCACCCGGTGAATCCATCAGTCATCGTTACGAGTGACCGCTCGGTGACACCGTGCCGTTTAAATAATGAAATGTGAGGGGGGAAAAATAAGAAAATACGATGCATCATCAAATATTAAGCTCGGCCTCGCAGATAGTTAGACACAAGGTCGCGGTTTACTGCCATTGAGCTGTGAAGCTCTGAGTCTGCTTCTCTTCTGGGAACACTGCCCATGTGCAACATTAACAATCGTTTTCCTTTTTTACCCTCTCTCTCCCCAAGAGTTGAGAGATAAGAGAAGGACCTTCTGCGAGCGCTCTAAAGCTTGTATCTCCATGCCAAGTTACTACGTAGACGTTCGCTGGAGCTCTGTCCAGCATGTGCTTTGATTAGATTTCTACGGCGATATGAATAAAAGATCACTGTCCCCATTCCCATGGGGACACCTTGACTCAAATGATGACGGCTGTGATTCAATTCAAACGGGAGAAGAATTGCACTCTGAATTCAGGGGCCCACGTTGAACCTGATGGAGATTGATTGTAAAAGTTGATTGCCTTGTCTAAAACATGACAATGTCAAGGGAAAAGGCCACGGTAAATGACTCTACAAAGTATCAATTTGATCAAAAAGATGATGCGAGCGCATATTAGTATTTTCTGCCTGAACGATTAGAGTCCTTGGGGTATATAGCCTGCCATTAGTTCCAACATGAGAATATAGCTGTAGACATGAAGAGACGGGGCTGATTCAATCGTCGTTTATGTTTAGATTGTTGGTGTACCAAATCTAAACTCAAGGTTTTGGATTTTTGTTAGCCTGTGTTACAAACACTTAACCTAGAATTATCACTGTCAACATTTATATATTTGGCTCCCCCGCCAGCAGACTGTATAAGCAAATAAATAACTGTGATGCTAGAAGAAAAGGAGAGAGATAAATACAGTATAGCACTATTTGGCATAATATCTACTTTTGTCTACTACTAACTATTTATGCTGAGGGTTGGAGAGGTCTACACATATACCTAAAACTCTCTTCTTTCTGGAGCCTCTGTTCTCGGGTCAGCGAATCTTTTTAGAACAATTTGACACTGCAGAATGTGGAACAAGCAGTAGCAGTACCGGAGCTGGAGCCAAGCTCTTTTTCGCTTCTGGCCAATCAGACTGTTATGGCTCTGGCCACAGCAGTCTAGTCTAAATATACATGTCTGACAGTGATAATTGGAACAAATTAGCCTTGTTCTCTCAAGGCTGCGAATAACACAGTCAGCGTCCACAGATAACAGCGAACAGGACAGGACAGAGACGGTGCATTAGCCCTGAAGAGGTTCCAAAAGGCTCTAAGGACCCAACTCTGATCTGGCAACTCAAAAACTCTCTCTCTCTCTCTCTCTCTCTCTCTCTCTCAACTCACTGTCACTCTTTTAGACTCTCTCTTTCTCCTTGTGTCTCTCCCTCTCCTGCCATCTGGGCCTGGTGTGAGCGCTATAGGCTTTGCAGGCAGGCCATGCACTCGCTCGCTCCCAGCCACAGCCGACATGCCAATTACAGGGTTATTTTTACAATCCGGCTTAACCATAAAGTGCCCCAAAATAGGTCTCGAATAACAGGGTGTCATATGTCCCCATCTGCATGGCACTGCAAAGTTGCAGACCAACTCGGTGTGTGTGTGTGTGTGTGTGTGTGTGTGTGTGTGTGTGTGTGTGTGTGTGTGTGTGTGTGTGTGTGTGTGCGAGCACGGGCACACACGCGCCACCAGCTGGCTTCAGTAAACACTGCGCCTACACTTCCCATAGTGCATCTCTTCTAGCAGTATCAGCTTCATTGACATCTATGGATGGGAATAAACTAACGAAAGTTATCGGCGCCTGTTTTCTGCTTCTAATCCCTCGACACTCTCACACAAACACAGGAGTTTTAATGTTTAATGTGAGCAGTGAGATTTACACCAGAAGCATGAGGTCATCGCAGTAAATATTTAGGATGATGTCATGACAGTATTAAAACCAAAACGAGCAGAAGCAGGCCAGCTGGGCCGTTCACCTCTCTTTCCCCCATCAGACGTCCTGGTAAAAAAGGGGAGGTTGTCTCAACATGACCCAGTTTACATTCAACAGGTTTAAGATTTTCCATCTGGTATAAGCCAACTTCCAACGTGATGGAAAACCAGAAGGGGTGAGTCAGTCTTCAGTAAAAAAAGAAAAATGAGAAAGAGACACGTAAGGGAGGCTTTTCACCAGAGTCAACAAAACCATGGAAAACCTCTGTGCCCGGCACTGAATCATATTTCTGCCGCTCGAGCAACTGGTGCATTGTGCAGAACCGTGTGCTGCACCGCTGTAAATGGAGGATGACATCGTCCATGACAGTGGCTTACTACACTTCTGTGCCCAAGGCACACAAATGGGCGAGTACACAAAATCTCAAGGCACACCTGTATTCTTAGAGAAAACAGCCGTCAGCTCACAATGCATATCCATGCGATGCATTGTGAGGTTTGTCACTGCCCGAAATAGGGATGCCAGGCAGAAGGTGGTCAAAATATATACTTTATCTTCAGGGTATAGGATTCAAATTTGTATTGGGAAATGTATATAGTACTTATATAGTATAGTTGCAATAACAATGTGTGGTTGTCACAAAATCCTACAGCACACCTGGACTGGTCTCATGACCTATGATATTTTTATGCCAATACTGTTGTACTTTCGGAGTACATTTCGATTACCGGAACTTTTACTCGTAACAGAGTGTTTCTACATTGCAGTATTGATACTTTTACTTAAGTAAAGACATGTAGTACTTTTTCCACCACTGGTAGTGTCCTCCCCTGTCCCACTATACTAACTGTGAGGTCCTGTTGCCGGTAAAGCCTGAATTATAGTTTATATAATAATAATAGCTATATCGTTTATAAAATAAGTTAACAGATCAACAAGCTTCAATGTGTTGCGCTGCAACTCTTGCTTAGCGTGGCTATTTTCGTGCGCAACACTGGCGCACAACTATGTAGAAATCAGGCGTAAGTGCTCACTGTATTGTCAAGTGTCAAGTTCCCAAACAATGTAACCAAGACAGATTCCTGTAGAATTACCGTACAATAGGAAGCCATTCCACTCCTGCTATTCAGTTATTATTTATATGTTATGTCATTAATAACATAACAATAAATAAACCATGCATTAGTGTCCCTTTCATCATTTTCACTTCCTCTTGCCAGGGAATGTAACTTCAACTCCCCCCCCCCCCCCAGTCGGAGAGTCACATTCCTTGGGAACGTTGCGACAGTGCAACACACACACACACACACACACACACACACACACACACACACACACACACACACACACACACACACACACACACACAGAGTACTGGGGATGGTTTCGCAGCGCTGGAGGAGAGGCTCACTGCTATGACCTCTTGACACAGCAGAAAACCATAGAAAACGTATTTTGAAGTTCAAAGTTCTTGTCAGTAGGCTATCTATCTCCCTCAAACAATATCTGCAGTGTTTCAAACATGCAGTGCACATGACATGACCAAACGTAGTCAAGACACTGAACAGTCATTGTAAATGGACTGTGCTTAAATACTGTAGCTCTTTTTTCAGTCTTCCAACCACTCAAAGTGCTTTACAATGTATGCCTCCCACTCTCTCTCTCTCGCACGCACGCACGCACGCACGCACGCACGCACGCACACACACACACACACACACACACACACACACACACACACACACACACACACACACACACACACACACACACACACACACACACACACACACACACACACACACACACACACACACACACACACACACACACACACACACACACAGCTAGGCTCCTGCTCCAGCCAAGCCGTAGAAAATATGAAAACAAATGAATACAATTTCTATAAAACTAGAAATACAGTTCATGTTTGTATGCCTCCACCATACCGTTGCAGTTCACATCCATGAGTGTCCCGACTCATCCATTTGTAAATTGGATAGTTTTCATATAGCAAAAATGTGCGCTATGATTTGACAAAGTCAATACACAGCTACAAACATCAAGCAGCTTGACAGCACTTGATTGCACCATTATTCTATGCATATATCATTATATACAGTTTATATCATATCGTGTATCATTCATGATATTATTATCATATATGATATTGCTGACAGAGGCAGCCATGCAAGCAAGGCATCATCCTGCTCACTGGAAGCAGTTACAGAGGTTCAGCGTCTTGCTCAAAGGCACTTCCAACGCAAAGCCAGGAAGATCTGGGGATTGGACAGGGAACATTCCTACTCCCAGCACCATCTCCTGAGCAGCTGCCAACCAAAACCTACCAAAAAGTTCTTGTATGGAACAATAGATAACGGTATATGCCTGGTTACTGTCTACAGCAGTGGTTCTCAAAGTGGGGTCCGGGGACCCCCAGGGGTCCTTGGGGGGGTTCCAGGGGGTCCACAGTAAAATGTGTTAATACAGCATCACAATCTAACCACTTTATCCATATTTTATATGTTGGTTATTCAAAAATAGCAGATATAAAAGCTCACAGCACGTCAACTTTGTGCCGCGCTGCAAGCTTGTACATCTGCTATTTTTGAACATATCTTAAAGAAGTATTGGAAAATGTAGAATCATTTAGATTATTTAGATTTGTTTTTAAATACAAATCTTCTCTTCTGGGGGTCCCTGGCACAAATAATTCTCAGATGGGGGGTCCTACTCGGCCAAATACATACAGTGTCAATTTGGGGGGTCCTTGACATACATGGAAAAAGTCCAGTCATGCTACAGTGAAAGAAAGGCGGCTTTACTCACTGTGTTTGCCCCGGTGGGGTTCTCAAACATCCTCTTCAGGCTGTCCAGGGGGATGTCGAACCTCTCGATGGTCCGGGCTGTGTGCAGGTCCTCTCGGAGCACCGGGTCCACTGACGCCGTCGTCTGCTCTCCCCCGCACGGGCCCGAGGTCGCAGCCGCGCCGCTCACCGCCTCCTCTCCATTTCCTGATTGAATTTCCATTGTCGTGGAAACCAAATCCCCCCCCCCACACGCACACGCACACACAAACACACACACACACACACACACAAACACACACACCCCTTCCCCTCCTCCTTCTGCCCCCCGGTTTCCTTCGGAGCAGGCGCTTGGAGAGGAAGTCTATTGTGTACAGTTGAATCAGATAGAGGGAGGGAAACGAGAGAGAGGGAGGGAGGGAGGGAGGGAGGAAGGGAGGGTGAGGGTGTAAGAAGATAGGAAGAAAGGGTGAGAGAAAAGGGAGTGGAGAGAGAGAGGTTGAAAGAGAGCAGTGGGGTAGAGAAGGAGAGGTGAGCAGGGTTGAGGCTGTGCTGCTGTGCACGAAGCTCTCCGCCGTCTGAAGGCACAGCGAGCCGCCCGCCAGACGGAGGAGGAGGAGAGAAGGGACAGAAGGAAAAAGTTTTCTTCCCACCCTCCATCCCTGTAATCACTCTCTCTCACACACACACACACACACACACAAACATACACGTACATGCATATACACACTCTCAGACACACATACACACACACACACACACACACACACACACACACACACACACACACACACACACACACACAATTGCCTGTGCAATCCAACATGTGTACTCAAGAGAGGCAGTGAATTAAGATGTCGCAAGAGGCAAACCACAGTAATGACAGCGACATGTGGCTATCTGGCATTGAGAAAAAGAAAGAAAGAAAGACAGACTAAAAGAAAGAGAGGGAGGGAGTTTAAGGGACAGAGAGAGAGAGAGAGAGAGAGAGGGGCCTGACCACAGTAAAGATGACAGCTACATGAGGCCATGTGGGAATGAAAGAGGAAAGAATTAAACACAAAAACAGAGGGACAGAGAGAGCGAGAGAGTGCGTGACACACAGAGAGAGAGAGAGAGAGAGAGAGAGAGAGAGAGAGAGGGAGAGAGAAATAATGATACACTTTTCCATCAACAGATCATAAGCTCTCCATCCAAAACTGGCCCTTGGAATCTAAGGTACTGTTAACTCCCTCTCTGGACTTTCCAGGAAACAGGTCTGGAGTTGACGGTATCCCCCCCCCCACCCATCCCTCCCCACCCATCAGTCTCCGGCGCTCCACTTGTGGTTGGCGGAGAGCACATTATTCCCCATACCTATCGAGGAAAAGGTCTGGCCGCGATTGACCCCATCTGCCTCATTTTATTGTTCGTAAGAACGATCACACTTCCCAGCAGGGTGTGCGCTTTCCTGAGCTTGGTGCTGTCAGAGGGTTGGAAATGCTACATTAACCCATTCAATCCGGGAACGCATCTAAAATGACACAGAAACAGTTTTCTGAAAAACATATGTTGATATATATACTTTTTCATGTCAAGGACCACCAAAATGATATGTATTTGGCCGCGGACCCCATCTCAAAATATTTAGTTCCAGGGACCCCCAAAAGCAAAGATTTGAGTTACAAATGTTTGCTTAAAAAATATATGTATTAAAAGATTTGAGTTACAAATGTTTGCTTAAAAAATATATGTATTCAAAGATTTGCACAAATGTTCAAGAATTTTCAAAACAATAGCAGATCTACAAGTATATCTTGTATATCAGCTATTTTTGAATAGCCAAAGTATAAAATAATGGTTATAGCTAAGATCTAAAATGACACAGATGCGTTCCCGGGTTGAATGGGTTAACAATGTCAGTTTCCCCCCGCTTATGACGCACACATCCCGCTGCCCCCTGTCCTGCCATGCCCAACTCGTTTAGACAGCCGGCGCACACAATGCCACACTTTTAAAAAAGCTCTTTCCGTGGCCTCCAGCCGCCGGGGTCGGATGTGGGTGGGGGACTTCACACCCGCCACCACCACCTAATAATGATGAAAAATGTTCACGACGACTGACTGTTCTGTAACCCCAAGCGAGCCGCGAGCAAGAAGGAGGGGAGGCTCAGAACCTATAGCACACGAGATTCAGCAGAAAAAAAGATAAGACAGAGATGGGTGAGCCAGACTGGCAGGTTAGTTACAAGAACTGCAGAGTTACAAGGACCGAAGAATTACAAGGCTGGAACAGCGGGTCAGACACACAATGAAGAACAGGGACACGGGGAGAGAGAGAGAGAGAATGGGAGGGAGAGAGAGAGAGAGAGAGAATGGGACGGAGGGAGAGAGAGAGACCCAGATAATCCAGTCTTAATGAATGAACGGTCATGATAGCTGCGTCTGATAGTAGTTCTAGAGGACACGGTATCGCCTGCTCTGTCCCATTCAGGGATACATCAGGATACAGTATCGCCCTGCTCTGTCCCATTGAGGGATGCAACCAGGACACCGTATCGCCTGGTCTGTCCCACTGAGGGATGCATTATTCAGTGGAGGGCCAAGAGGGACTGTATGTGTCACTTTCAGCTGGATCCTGTGTCCCCCACATCCACTCAGCTTACACGTGTTGCTTCACACAAACACAAACTCACACACAGGAATGCACTGCAGTTACACAATAACAGACTCATATCCTGTCGAATCTTGTGATTAGGATAGGACCATAATAAGTGGACACCTTTTTACGGCATGGCTCTGTAGAAGGCAAGCCATTTTGAAATGGGTCTGTCTGTGAGTCTGTCTATGCGTCTGTGCGTCCGGGGATAATCTTGCAAACCACAGGACCAATCAGTGCCACATTTCTTAAGCACGCTGCCAGTAAACCAAGGAAGTACCTCCACGTGTTTTTTTTCCACATCCGTCTTATATGTTTTTAAATATTTAATTTTCATTTTATAATGGAATTCAATGTTGGTCGTATCAGGCGGAAAGACCCACATGAAGTCAACTTTATTTCCGCTCTTGAAATGTCTTTAATTATGAAGAAACAAGAATTTAAGAAGCGTTACATTTACTGTCTTTCCTCTAGCTAGCCTCTTTTTTGGAAAAGACTTATCTCTCACAGGTCTGCCGCGCCCCTCTCTGGGTACCTGATCTCACACACCTCAAAGTTCTTTGGTCATCAAAACCAGAGCTCCTTGCCAATTGGCAACTGAGCTGCTTGTTGTTGGACTGGTGCTGCTGAAGTTGAGCTTGTTGACACTGTGTTTAAGATACTGTAGCACCTAGATACAGTACTGTGTTCCCCTAGACATTGCTAGCTTGTAACGGTAATCCTAAAGCACTTGTGTAGGCTTATGAGTCATATTACACACACACGCACGCACACGCACACACACACACACACACACACACACACACACACACACACACACACACACACACACACACACACACACACACACACACACACACACACCATTATAACCATGATGTTTATCATGGCTTAATGGCCTCCACTTCTGGAGTCAAAGGTCCTCGTGATTCCCACGAAGAAGCCTGAAATTACAGAACATAAATCAGTATCTCATAGACATTTCACAGACATCATCTGGAATGGAAGGCCATCGCCAGGAAACCACTGTGACGTTGTTCATTCTTGCCGATAAAATCTAATAATAATATAAATCTAAATATGATTCCCAATTTACAGCATCCTTTTTTCTGTAGTTTTAAACCCAATATCCAAATAAGAACTTTACTCATAAGCTCTTGGGAGCTCACTTTTTACAAGTTTTTACAGTGTCGTAAACCAATCATGTATTGTAAATATCGTTCCAAACAGACTTAAATAAACTGTATCAATACATCAAGCCTGAAGAATCATTCACATTGTGACACTTTATGAACTGAAAAAGCTTTTCCATAAAATAAATGCAGTGGGGTGGGGGAGGTTGTGAGACACAGGAAGTTTGGACAACAATAAACTGTAAGTGACAGTAGCAGCAGCAGACAGCAGGACAAGACATTGCTCTTAGTAGGTCTTAACCCAGTAAAACCGGGAAAGCATCCGTGTCATTTTAGATTTTAGCTGTATGGCAACATACGTTTTTCAGAAAACTCGTAGGATTTAGAGGGCTGTCGGGCAGGAACCTCTTATCTTCATATTCTAACTTGTTGTATTTTTTCGTAAATTAACGCCCTACTTGATTGTCATGAACTTACATAGACACATGTGTTCTCTTTGGCTTCTGCCATTTACTGTGTTAATCAACAAACTATGTACAGATGGTCAGGCTTATACAGTATATCCCTGCCAGGCTACTGCAAGGGTGTATTAAATGAACACTAGTTGCATTCACCACATTGATCCTACTACAGCCTCACATAAAAGAATCAAAAGCAGCAGATCTACAAGCTCCTACTTTTGCCTACTTTTGCCGTTTTTGAATTTGAATCCTGACACTTAACAGTTTTGGACGTATGAGGTTTCCACCCGACAGAGATTATTTGTAGAATCGGCCTCGGTTCTTAATGGGTTAAGAGAGTTTTATGACTCTGTCATGAGGGGAATGGGATGAGAGATACGTGAGGTCTACTGAAAGTCTGAACGCAGCCATATCCAAAGCCAGGAATCTGCGGAGCGGCTAGAAATATAGATGCCGTCATTTTTCTCTTTCTGCATTCCACATCTTCCTTTCTTGACTGGTTTTGGGAGACCCGGGGGGGGGGGGGTGTTTACAGTAGCATTCAATATGACGTATGTTGATAGCGGATAAGCACTATCAACTAGGCCATAATCACCGTGAAGCATTATTGTTTACCAACACCACATATCACAGTTATACAGTATGAAAGCTTGTAATCGTATGCATGGCAGGCAAGACATTTCTTTTTCCACTGCCTTCACAGACCCAGAAGGCCTATAAAAACCCACTATAAAAACACTTGCAGGTGGATAGCCAACACTTCTTCCTCTGGGACCCTTGGTTTGATTTATTTGTCATGGTGTTGTTGAAGGCCAAGTCATCTAGAACATGGTTTGTCTGTATTTATATGTGTATGTACATTATGTATGCGTACCTATGATGTCCAAAAAAAGTACACCAGCTGCAGCTTATTCAATATCAATGAGATCATGATGACACAGAACCACCCACACCAGTCTGCACCGGAATGCCTGGTAATCAAATCCAAAAGTGAAGAGTGTGGAAAGGTGGATCATCGAAAATCACTGCATTAACCGATTCAATCCGGGAACGCATCTCTGTCATTTTAGATTTCTTTGGCTATTCAAAAATAGCAGATATACAAGCTCATAGTGCGGCACAGACACACACATATTTTCACGATTTTTCTAAAATAGCAGATATACAAGCTTGTAGATCTGCTATTTTTGAATAGCTAAAGACATCTAAAATGACAGAGATGCGTTCCCGGATTGAATGGTTTAAAAAAAAAAAATTCTCAGGCAAAAGCTACACCAACACCCGAGTGAAACACTTTTTTACTTATATAGGTGAACTCTATTTCCACTTGGCCAAATGAGGCGTAGTAGACATTCACACAAGCAGCCAGGCTGTGTAGTGCAGCTTCACCACTGAACATCACACTGTGATTTGTGCAACGTTGTGCACATACAGTAGTAACTTACTATTGATATGATTGGACAGGGATGCCAGGGCCTTATTAGACTCAATGTCTTGTGTTTTTTTTTATATATTACCAGGTGTGTCCTACTGTAGGTCTGAACTAATCCCCAATTAGACAGCCTGAGTGACACGAACACTAACAGGTGAATGCAATTAACTTTCTCTGAATGACAGAAGACCAGCAGCGCTACGTTGTAAAAATGCTCCATGTCAATTTAATTGATCCTTACGGGCCAATTTTGACACTCCGAGTTAACCACTTTCAACCTAGCGTCCTGATTTTGGGCATGTCATTATAGGCGGACATTTTTCAAACATTCGCTAAAATAGTAAAACTAGCAGATCTACGAGCTCAGAATACATCGCGCTGTTAGCTTGCCGATGGACTATTTTTGCCGTCACGACACCGCCGTACAGCCAAGTATAAACCAGGGCTTAAGTGGACCGAGGATTTCGCTTGTGTGTTGGTGGTCCTGGAGGACCGGAAGTTGAGAACCACTCGACTCCAGCACAGGGCCCCGCTTTCCACTTATAACTTTCTAGGCACACAGTGCTTCTGACTACACTCAGAGGGGATCAGGTGACAGCTGTGCCACGCTCCAGTTACGGAGGGTTTACTTTCTACCCGCCTGCGTTGCAACACATCAAGTCACTGGATAGGACTGCCAGATAATACACTCTAGCATACTGTAGTAACTCGACCCCTGAGGAAACACAAAACACAGCGGTTTTTTTTAGAAATGTAATGAGTGCTTAAATGTAACTCGTTGAAAAATGCATAAGGCCTCTGAAGTAATTTGTTCGCTCATTGTTGTTTGATAATAAACGGTCCTAAGTGACATGACCCAAAAAAAGGCGATCGTATGACCCACCAGGAAATGGATTTAGAGTTCAACACAGTATTGGCCCACTGTGTAAACTGTCCTCCGGAGGCTTGCTATTAGATTATTATTACAACACAGTCTGCACCGTCTGTCGATGCAAAAGGTCAATCCCCTAGCGTTTGTTTCTGTCCTCTTAACCCATTTAATCCGGGAACGCATACTGTGTCATTTTAGGATTTCTTTGGCTATTCAAAAATAGCTGATCTACAAGCTCTTAGCACGGCACTCGCGATATGAGCTTGTAGATCTACTATTTTTTTTAAATCGTGACATGTTTTGCTAATCTTTGAATACTGTATATTATATACATTTTCACTCAGATCTTTACTTCTGGGGGTCCCTGGAACAAAATATTTTGAGATAAGGGGGGGATCCGTGGACAAATACAAAAAGTTGGAGAAACACTGTTATTAGAGAAACATAAGTTGTTGTTTTTTTAACTGTTAGACATTTCTAGAATCCCCCAGAAGCAAAGATTTGAGGTGAAAATGTTCGCTTTGAAAAATACATATATTCAATGATTTTTCAAAAAAATAGCAGATCTACAAGCTCAAACTTGCTACGAGCTTGTATATCTGCTATTTTTGAATAGCCGAAAGAAATCCAAAAATGTCACACAGACGCGCGTTCCCGGTCTCAATGGGCTAAGGGCAGATGAAAACGGTTTAAACAGCTGGGATATGAAAGCGAGCATTTCAAGGACATTTCTGAGTGGGTTGCAGTGCACACCCGCCGCAGCATTGTATGCATCATCTGGACGGGGGTAAATGTTCCTGTCTTCAGGGGGCATATTTCCAGCGGCTTTGGGGTTAGGGTTGGCTTGTCTGACTCGGTAAGTCTGACTGGAGAGTTCTTTCACCACGAGACCAGACAGACCCTCTCCAGATGGGATCTGTTCTGCTGAATGATTCTTAAGGCTGATTTATACTTCGCCTAATGACAGAAGCGGCATATTTTGGGGGGCCGCCCGCTGGCCTAGCGGTTCCAGGCGAATACCACATAGGCTCTAATGCCGATCCAGACGATGTTTGCTGCGTGTCACTCCCTGTTTCTCTCCCTCTCTTTCCTGTCTGTCTCCACTATACACTATACTGTGGTTCAGGGGTAGAGTGGCCGGTAGAACGCGAGGGCTCCCCAAGAGTTGTGGAAGTGTCCTTGAGCAAGACACTGAACCCCTGATTGCTCCCGATGAGCAGGTTGGTGGCTTGCATGGTTTCCTCCGCCATCGGTGTATGAATGTGTGTGTGAATGGGTGAATGTAATGCACAATCTATGTAAAGCGCTTTGGATAAAAGTGCTATATAAATGCACCATTTACCATTTATTTACGCTATCAATAAAGGCAGAAATAAAAAGCCCAAAACAATGTTAAGTAATAAATATATATATATATATATATATATATATATATATATATATATATATATATATATATAAAAATAAAAATAAATAAGTGGTGCATTTTTAACTGGAAACTGGAAGTGTTGACGTCGACAGCTGGATATGTGTCACTTTTGTCAGCCAACACTGTTCTTGACTGACAAGTATATAAAAGCATATTAGAGCCAGACCCATAAATGGGTCAATTAGAATTGATTTAACACTTTTTGACCAAATATGTAATCGATGGTCTAGGACTCTCCAAAATCAGTATCGTCGTTGCACCCAAAAATCTGGCATCTGTTGGGCTCTAAATCATATACAAATTTAGAACAACCACTAATCTCCTCTGGCCAGAAGAAAATTACAGATTGTCTTCACTTTAAGCATAGCTGGCAACAACACAGCTGTTCAAAGGTGAAAAATAAAAGTGCTTTACTGCCGGGTCCAGCTGCTAAGATATATTAGAAATGTACCTCCTCAGCTGACCAACTGCCCGGCTGAGGATGCATGGATAGTTGGATATACACCACTTAAAACATCGTCAAAAATCATTTAGTGCAGTACATGGTTTTATGAAGAGAAGACCCCATCCATTTAACAGGCAAGCAAAGTAGCAGAGGCTACTTGCTTCCATAATGCAGATACTGCCCTCTACTGTCCATTACTAGAATTCGCATCATAGAGCCGAGGGGTAACAAAGTGTATATATTGATACATTGATCTGGTAGGAATCAAGAAAACGGTATACAGTAGGTACTGTAGATACTAAAATACAGAATTGCATCGATTAAAACATAATGTTACGGATTTGCTTAACGTGGCAGCAAAGGAACACAAACATTGTGGGTACTACTCATGATTGCTAGTACCTAGTGATCAGTGGTGGGAAAAGTACTACATTTCTTTCTTTTTTTTAAGTATCAATGTTGCAATGTAGATTTAGTCTCTCAAAAGTAGAAGTCCTGTATTCAAAATATACACAAAAGTATCGGCATCAAAATATACTTAAAAGTTCCAATAGTAAAAGTACTCATTGTGCAGAATGTCACCATTTCACAAGTTCAAAATGTATAAAGAAATCTTAGAAAATAGCAGATCTACAAGCTCACAATGCGTCGCGATGCGACGCATTGTGAGCTTGTAGATCGGCTATTTTCAAATGGCTGAAATATATAGGGCTGATATGGCTTAAGTGGTTAGTGTGTTTTGTAATAATAATCAAAATCTACAAAGTAACTTGTAACTAAAGTTTTCATATACTTGTAGTATAGTAGTATAGTAATACAGAAGAAAGTAAAAAATACCTCAAGTAAGTACAGTACTTGAGTATGTGTACTTATTTACTTTACAACACTGCTAGTAATTGCCAGAGGTTCTTTGGTTGCAAGGCAAAACTCAGTTGGGTTTATAAAGTATAAATGTTTATAGATACTCAAACAGTTTGTCTAAAACATTCAGAGTAGCTCTGTCACGGACTGTGCTTGTGGCGGCCTACCGAGCAGAGCAGATTATAATACATTTGAATAATATTGTATGAATCCATGACAACCAACTAACCCATCGTGGTGCCACCACCCTCCTGGGCTATGGAATCCAGACTTGGACTGCTGTGATGGCTCGTCGTCCTCATCCTTCGGTGGATTTGATTGGTCCCTTGTGGTCCTGGATGTGGAGTGAACAAACAGGTGGGTTAGGCTACTTCTGTCAGGTTTTAAATGTATGGAACAGCAGCCTCTAGTGGCACATCATTGCTAGGGCAAATAGAAGCATCCATTTGGCAAATATGCATTTTACACTTTGAACTAAACCTGCCGTCGCTATTTTGGGCATGCCAACAGATTTTTCATTTTTTATATATCAAGGAATATTTAAAAAAAAAATAGTTTAAAAGCAAATAGCACATCTACAAGCTCAACAACAAAAGCTGGTCAGCTTGCATATCGGCTATTTAAAATAATAAAAAATCAAGTGTTAAAGGTGCTTGCGAACATTTCTGCTATAGCAGAGAGTAATGTCTCTCTTTCCTTCTCTCTCTCTCTCCTCACTTTTATTCCTATTACAGACAGTAATTATGGTGTGTCATTGGCGTGCCTTTAAGTAGCCAATCACACAAAATCAAGATATCAAAGAAAGCAAACTTGTACTTGTCTTCTATTCTGTACAATATCAAAGCATGTGGTTTATAAAGGCTATTTTATTATTTCATTGGATATGGCATGTGTCTATTTATCTGACATTTATCTCATTAATGTTGCTACTGTCATAATCCTCCAACAATACATCTCTCTCTCTCTCTCTCTCCCTCTCTCTCTCTCTCTCTCATACATATTTGTACATACTGTACAAACCACACAATAGCCACACAAAACAAACAATGTCTCATTCTCACCCACTCCACACACAGGCACATAAGTAAATGCATACTTAAAGCACACACACACACACACACACACACACACACACACACACACACACACACACACACACACACACACACACACACACACACACACACACACACACACACACACACACACACACACACACACACACACACACACACACACAGTGTGCTGTTTGGGTCATATGTGTGTGGGCACAGAAGCTTCACAGCTGGGCCTTTTGTCTGCATCCCCAGGGAGCCAATTACAAACCCAAGAGCAGTAGAATGGAAGAGGAGCCTGGGCTTATCAAGCACATTAAAAGTGAAAACTTCACCATGCCCTTCATCCCCTTAAAAGCGTTATTGTTCTATTCTTAATTTAGCCAACCAATGAGATCACGCTTCGGTCACGGTCGATCAATTGCTGCCGTTTGATTGGCCAGTTGCCTGCCTGCATTCCCAAAAGAGAGGTCCACCATTTGGAAAATGTGTCAGCTCCAGTGACGGAAGAAGTACTCACATGTTTTACTGAAGCAAAAGTATCAATACCCTATTGTAAAAATAGTCTGTTACAAGTCCAGTATTCAAAGTTTACTTGAACAAAAGTACACAAGTATTGGCATCAAAATGCACTTAATGTACCAAAAGTAAAAGTACTCATTATGCACAATGTCCCATTTCACAAGTCCAATATGTATACACATCTTTTGAAAATAGCAGATCTACAATCTGCTATAAAACACGTCGCATCGTAACATGTAGATCTGCTATTTTCAAATAGACAAAAGTATATATATATATGGCTGAAGTGGTTACTGGTTAGTGTCTGTTTTGTAATAATCAAAATCTACAAAGTAACTCTAAAGTGTTCAAATAATTAGTGTGGAGCTGTGGAGTGAAAGTACAATATTTGCCCCTGAGATGTAGTGGAGTAGAAGTAAAAGTATTGAAAATTGGAAATACTCCACTAAAGTAAACATACCTCAAATGTGTCCTTAAGTACAATACTAGAGTACATGTACTTTCCACCACTGTCCATAACAAATGATGTTGTTGATGTAAAGGAGCCAGTACAGGTCTCATCAGCCCCCTGCTGTTCTGCTGCACCACGCCAACATTTCTGTCTAGGGAGGCAGAGGCTTCTGATATCAATGGAAAATGCATGACATTCCCAATAACAGGCCAACTGTGGCTAGGCCTGTCACAATTATTACATAATTGTCTAATCCCAATTATTTGAGATCATCGCAATTATTGCATAATCGGCATAATCGTTTCCATGTTGAAAAATGTTCATACATTTTCAAATATTAAAAACGTGACGTGTTGTAAGCTTGTAGATGAGCTATTTCTGCTATCTTGTTACTTGTATAAAATTATTAATTTCTTTGCATATTTAATAATTTATTTGTCATATCTGTCCTGTGCAACTTTTTATTGTCTCCGCCAGGAGACATTGTTTTCACTTTCCGTGAAACAAGCTAACATTGGTCAAGCCTCACGTGACACGTGACAATACGGTGAAATAGTGTGA
The DNA here is from genome assembly GCF_963454915.1 of Gymnoscopelus microlampas. NCBI lineage: Eukaryota > Metazoa > Chordata > Actinopteri > Myctophiformes > Myctophidae > Gymnoscopelus > Gymnoscopelus microlampas. The sequence continues at coordinate 11,895,918 of NC_139961.1, read as the reverse complement.
TCTGATTGGCTAGTGACGTATAGCGGCCTATAAATACATGTGTCACTTTGAAAGAGTCTGAGCCTCTTTCAAAGTGAGGTAAGACAGGAATAATCACGAAATGGCTGAGAAATGGCGGATACTGTAACACAGACGGGACAGATAGGACACTTACACAGACAGGACGGATAGGACACTTACATAGACAGGACGGATAGGACACTTATACAGACAGGACGGATAGGACACTTATACAGACAGGACAGATAGGACACTTATACAGACAGGACGGATAGGACACTTATACAGACGGATAGGACACTTGTGTCATGTTACTATGACACAGTAACATGTTCTATTTTTTGTAAGAATTAGAACATAAGAATTAGAACATTCCCAATATTCCCAACACTCATTCCCAAGTCTGCTGGCGGAGACTTGTGCTCCGAGGAGCACTTTTTCTAGTTACTAATTAAGTTGTTATTAATATGTCCCAATGTTCAATGCCAAACACACAATTAAATCGTTAATCGCAATTATTTGAGTGACAATTAATAGTCAACTTAAATTTGTAATTGTCACAGCCCTGTTGGTGGCATCTTGTCTCTCTCTCTCTCTCTCTACCCTACCCCCCTACTCTGATGGCAACTCCCAAGGCCTCAAATGAATGAATAAATAAATAAGTAAGTAAGTATAAATAAATACAAAATGGGTGCCATACATTCATTGTAGAACTACATTTTGCTCTACATGCAAAATACAACATTACATACAAAATGACATGTGTACAAAATACATTTGAGGTCACAGCTATTGTATAATTTAGTAGGCTGTAGCATCTTGGCCTGTGTCAATGGCAACACTTGTGGTTTTATTGTTGTTAATTGTACTTGTTAATTTAGTTAGGGTACTGGGTTTACATGTTTATCATATGATTCATGTTGTTATCATGTTTATAACTAGATTTGGTACTTTGGTGTCATGTGAATTGGTTGCGAAATCATTGCCCCACTGTTGGTAATTAGTATTGAATAGCAATATTGAATTTACTTTGGTACTCACCAACAATAGCTTCATCACCATTATCAATATCACCATGTGACGTACGTCAGTATGGGGTCCTCAAAGCATACGGATCAAGAGTCAAGACTATCATAGATGTATTTTATCGAATATGACTTTTACTTTGGTATCTACACGAAAGTAAAAGTCAGACTCGATCAAATACATCTATGATTGTCTTGATCCAACGCTAGGGGTCCTCCTGAGAAGGTTAATTCAATAATAAAACACTGCTAGCTACATGCTATGCTACCATCCTACGTCACACCTTTCATACCCTGGTTTCCTGGTTTCCATTCTAAACTGACTCGTATGATCCGGTCTAGAAAAAAATGGGAGGAGAGGGGGGTAATTAGTTTCCGGTTGTGGGTTCCGGCTGGTGTCACAATGTTTTTGTTCCCCCACATGAACAAAACAAAACAAAACGTAGTAGTTAGGCCTACCCTGTTGTAGAAATAGTCTATTACAAGTCGTGTGGGCTACAAGTTCGGTATACAAAATGTACTTTAGTAAAAGCACAAAAGTATTGGCATCGAAATGTACTAAAAGTACCAAAAGTAAAAGTACTCATTATGCAGAAGGTCCCATTTCAAGTTTTCAAATGTATAAAAATCCTTCGAAAATAGCAGATCAAAAGCTCACAACGCGTCGAAAAGCAACGCGTTGTGAGCTTGTAGATCGGCTATTTTCAAATTGCCAAAGTATATAGGTCTGAAGTGGTTTTGTAATAATAATCAAAATCTACAAAGTAGCTAGTCACTAAAGTTTTCAAATAATTACAGTGGAGTAAAAGTACAATATTTGCCTTTGAAATGTAGTAGAGTAGAAGTAAAATTATTGAAAATTTAAAGTACTCCAGTAAAGTACAGTACAGCACATGAGTAATGTACTAAGTTACTTTCCACCACAGCTCCTCAGTGTACTCTGATTAATCACAGCTGTGTAGTTTGCTTTAGTATAGAAGCATTAGCATGAAGCATTATTTTGTGTAACTTAATTGACACACCAAAATATGTTCATATTGTCCATTCCCCATGCCACATGATGCACATGATTGCTTTACTTGTGCCAGAAAAACGTTATTTACTAACACATTAAGGCGAATTAAAAGGCTCTCGTAAACTAAACATAGAAAAAAAAAGAACAGAAAAAAACAAAATAAATAAACATCAGCACAACAGCATTGTGATCTTGTAGATCTGCTATTTTCAGCAAAGCATTGTGAGCTTGTAGATCTTCTATTTTCACTGTAGCCTATTGTTTTGAAAATGTATGATTTTTTAACGACTTCACCCATTTTCAAACTATCTTCATATAATTGGCTTATAATAATGGTACTTTTTTTTTAAATTAATGCGAGAATAATGGCTTCCACTATGCTAACTTTCTAGGAATAGAAAGCCTGCCGTTTCTATTAGCTTGGATTCCCCATCGATGATGTCACTGGTAGGCGAGTTTCTGAACTGTCCACAGCTCTCCTCTGAGACACAGACTGAGCAGACAAAATTTGTACCATGAAGTCGTCCTTTTTTAAAGCATGTACTTTTAAATATACAAATAAGTATGTTTAAGAGCAAGTACTCCAATACTTTTACTCAAGCATCAATTTGACAGAGCAACTTTCACTGGCAGTGAAGTAATGTTTGACCAGGAGTATCTATACTTGTCTTTGACTCAACTGGGGTTGAGTAATTTGTCCACCACTGGAGCAAAGGTAATTACCTTTTCATTGACTTTTATAGTATACAAATTACAAACTAATAAGCATTTCCCCCCAAACACTGCACAACACTTTCCAAACCAATGTCCTTGTTTTCAAACCCGTTAAACACCCTGAACCCTTGATAAAGTAGGCAAATCTAACAGTAACTTTGAGATTATTTTCTCACAAAAATAATTTTACCAAACAAAACTACATTAAAAATGCCTTCTTTTTTTGTACTGTACTGTACGGTCCTCTGTTCAATAACCATCAAGTTTGTGAGATATTAGTTGGTAAAGCATAGAAAACAGGTGGTGCAATTGTTTTACAAAGCTGTCAGCACTTTGCCATACAAAGTAAGTCACCTGAGAAAATAAGTCACCAGATGGCTGGCTTTACAGAGGACAGGAGGAGATCAAATGATTGAGATGATTGATTCAATATTGAAGGGCATGGCAGGATTTAAAGGAACGCAGCTTAAAGGAAGCTTAAATTAATAACTTTACAGCATATGTTGTAGATATTACAGATATTACATATTTTATTATCGTGTACAAACTCTATTTCAACCCAAAGCTTCCTCATGTTCTGGCAGCTGCACCCCACTGACACTACCCTGGGTTGGCCTGTATATATACATTTGTCTACACAACATATGCTGTGAAGTGATTCCTTTGAGCCTCCTTAAAGCTCCTTTAAATCCTGCCATGCCCTTCAAGTTTCCTTTGTCATTGTTCCATTGGCCAAACTTAAAAACACACCCAAACAAGGACTCATTGATGCTTTTCTCATCCACATGAATATCTGTTCATTAATGGACATAATTTAGTTGGTAGAATTTGATCTCCTGTTCTCAATTAACACTTCTATGCAAAGCCGACCATATCAGTATAATAACCATATAATGTATAAAAGCTTTCACCCACCTTAATAACTTGCATGCTAGAGTTGACTTGCCATCTATGTACATCATTATGTAGCTCCTTACCTTTATCGTTTTTTTGTTTGTTTGTTTGTTCTCGTCTAGTTACGGACAGCAGGAAACCTGAGAAGGAAATGGTGTAGGTCCTACCCAATCAGTCATCTATCACCTCTGAGATCCACATGGAAGCCATGCTTTCTTGTGCCAATAAAAGGTTTTCTAATATTTAAGGAACACTTCACCCATTTTCAACCATATCTTCATATAGTCGTTCTTCATTAATGCTCATTATAAGATGGCACAATTTCTGTCCCCTCATCTGCATGTTCATTGGTGGGCTGTGGAGAGCTCAGAATCCTGCCTTCCAATGCACAATGGTGATTCCAAGCTAGTAGAAACTACAGCCTTTTTCTTCCTGAGAAGTTAGCATGCTGAAATAGAAACCATTGTTCATGCATTAATACATTGAAATCTTTGAAATAACCGAACCTTCCTACAGATGATGACACTGACTCTGAACTGTCCACAGACTTCTCCGAGACACAGAAGTGAGTAGACAGAAAGAGTGAAATTTTATAATGAGCATTAGTGAGGACCAATTATGTGAAGGTATGTTGAAATTGTGGTCCTTTATGTTTTGGATTAATTAGATTCAAAGCAAGGCAACTTTATTTAGTACATTTCATACAGAGGGTAAATTCAACAGCTTGAAAGACCGGCTGAAGTTGGTTTCATGTTAGGTATTCATCCAGTTGGATATTTGCAAAATGTTAAGGACTATTACAGATTGCATTTTTCAATAGCTGCTAGAAAAAAAGAACCTAGACTTTTGTATTATTTTGCAACAATAGGCTCCATGCAGAGCCCAGCAGCCATACTGGTTAGAAATTGTGCCTCTACCCACAGGTCTTACCAATTATACTAATTAAGGCTCTGTTCCATTCTGGTCAAACAGAGTCAAGATGCTGATATTGTGCATTTTGGCTCACTGGAAACACTCTGCTACACCAGTGGGTCACCGTCTCAAAATGAGGTGTTCCTTGAGGGGATTCCAAATGGTCCCAAACGGGTGTGTGTTACTCTGAGAGTGTACAAATGGAACCAAATGAACGGGTGAGTTATGGGGGTCCTTGAAATTAAATACTATATGGAACAGAGCCCTCATTAGTATAATTGGTAAGACCTGTGAAGGAAGTAAGGAAGAGGCCCAATTTCTTTCAAATATGGCTGGTGTGCATAGAGCCCATTAGGCCTATGTTTTTCCACCAGAGGGTGGCAGCATTTCACTAGTTCATAAAAAAAGAAGGGCTGTTCCCTCAGCTCTTTCCATCATCTATTGATCAATGGGTGGACTTTTTGCAATGTTGTCAAATTGCAACTGAGGTGTTCCAGTCTTGGTGGCTACATTCTGTCTGTCAGAAGGAACAATAGGGTTTTCTCTAGCCATGGTCCATAGCTACACAGTATGCGACTGTACAGTACGTGCATTTTTCTCATTGCACAAGCTACACTTTAGTAGAAAAAATAAACAATACACCTTTGCTTCGCACTGAAAGACCAAGGTTGGGAATCGTTGCCTTAGAAGCAAGGCTGCACACATTGGAATCTGGCCTAAGACTCCACATGTGTTCAAGCTAACTATCGATCTATCCTGCATCTATCTTTTGTTTTAACAGCAGGAAGCTCAATTTTTATTTTCTGTTTATGGCTGTGTACTATGTTACTGTGTTACCTCAAACTGGCAATCTGTACAACAAGCTATTTGACAGACAACTATATGTAGGCCTATAATTCTAATGGAATTCTGTTAGTAAAGCCGCCTGGTTGGCCGTGGGCGGATTAAATCATATTAAAGCTGGATTTATTTATACAGTTCAACTTGGAGGTGGAGCAAAGGTGTTGCGATCACATCCAGTGATCAGGACAATCAGGACTTTTGAAGTGGCTCCATCTGTATGCGAATAAGAGTGAAAAATATAGGATATTCTGTAGATAGGAATGATGAATAATGTTTATAGGCTACAGTATGTGGGTGGGGGTGAATATTGATTATACAGTTGAGGTCCTGACTCCTGGGGGTCATGACTATAGCACAGCATAATTGGATATAATATCTGCACAGTTGCTCTGTACAAAAACTACATTGCCCTATTTGAACCACCAGTATTCACAGCAGCGGCCTGTTTTCGCCTCGCTTCTCCATCACCGAGCAGCGTTCAAATTCCAGGCATCCTCACAGCATTCGTTTTTGGTCTGGAAATGCAGACCTTTTCCTCCAGCCTACATGGTTAACCCAGGAGGCCTTTCTACAAATGTCTTCTAAATCAAGTTTTCTGAAAAACTTATGTTGCTATGTATCAGTGGTGCTCAAACTTTTTCATGTCAAGGACTCCCAAAATTATATGTATTCAGCCGCAGACCCCCATCTCAAAATATTTAGTTCCAGGGACCCCCAGAAGCAAAGATTTAAAAATGTTTGTTTAAATATATATTTAATATATATATATATATATATATATATATATATATATATATATATATATATATATATATATATATATATATATATATTCAAATATTTGTAAAAAAACATCTAGATTTTTCAAAAATAGCAGATCTACAAGCTTGTAGCACGGCACAAAGTAGCTATGAGCTTGTATATCTGTGTTTTTGAAAAGCCAAAGTATAAACTAATGCCTTTTTAGCTTAAGTCTAAAAATGACACAGACGCTTTCCCAGTCTTAATGGGTTCATTTATACCCGTACAACAGTGTCAAAATTAGCCGATCTACAAGCTAAGAGTGCTTCGTGATGTGGTATGCTGTGAGCTTGTAGAACTGCAGTATTCGGCGCACGACACTGTTCTACGACAAACTGCAAATCGGGCTTGCAGAGCTTACACAAACCCCTCATCCCCCTCCCCCCCCCCCTTCCACCATGGCTCGTTGCCATGGAAGCTGATTGGAACATCCACTCTTTTTTTTTTTTCTTCCCTGAACGTTGCTGCACCCTCCACGGCAGCCACAGAGCGAGGTGTTTTGGAACACAGCAGCAGAAGCATGTCTACACAGAAAACAGCTCTTCTCAAGCCATCAGCCCCAGTTCGTTTTGGTTTCACGTCAAGGACAGTCAATCAATCTGAGAGTGCAGTTAGAGTTAGAGTGTGTGTGTGTGCACACAGAGACACACACACACACACACACACACACACACATACACACACACACACACACACACACACACACACACACACACACACACACACACACACACACACCAAACACACCATTTTTCGATGAATTGAGTACAAAGGATCCCAATGGAAACAAGCCATATAGGCTTTATTGGGTTTAAAATCCTCTTAGCAGACCTTGTATTGAACTGTACTTTGCTGTGCTTTTTTTTTTGCAAACTGCTAATAAAGTATTCAATCAATCACACACACACAAAGACAGTAAAAGCGATAATGTGGAAGAATGTAGTTACAGAATAGGCTGAAAACTGAATTGACAAGGTAATAAACATGCTACCACTATGGTTAACTATTGCCAATGTGACCAGATGTTAGGACAATTTATCATCTTTTTTTCTTTATATTGTTGTTTCTTTCCTGGGGCCCTCTCTTTCAGTCAGTTTTTAATTAATTTATCGACTTATAGGCAAAACCCATATTCCATCACTTTATCCCCATGAGGATGAGACCTCAAAGGTATCTCTCTCTCTCTCTCTCTCTCTCTCTCTCTCTCTCTCTCTCTCTCTCTCTCTCTCTCTCTCTCTCTCTCTCTCACACACACACACA
>NC_139961.1:11844199-11888254 GCF_963454915.1 Gymnoscopelus microlampas | reverse complement strand
CAAATGCAATCGGATGTTACTTTTTTTGACTGGGTGTCTTAGTAACATCATGTTATGCTATCTTACATTTTCCGGCATGAAACCGAAGGGCCCAAGTCGCCTTGAAGAGCATTTGTACCTACATATGTACTGTACAGCATTGGTTCTCAAAGTGGGGTCCGGGGACCCCCAGGGGTACTTGAGGGTGTTCCAGGGGGTACCCAGAAAAATGTGTAAATATAGCATCAGAATAATTATGACCTTTTATACTTTGGCTATTCAAAAATAGCAGATCTACAAGCTCATAGCGCGGCACAGTGCCGCGCTATGAGCTTGTAGATCTGCTATTTTTGAAAAATCTTGAACATTTGTGCAAATCTTTGAATATATATTTTTTAAAGCGAACATTTGTGACTCAACTCTTTGCTTCTGGGTGGTCCCTGTAACAAAATATTTTTAGATGGGGGTCCGCGGCCAAATACATATCATTTTGGGGGTCCTAGGCATGGAAAAGTTTGAGAACCACTGCTGTACAGTATGTATGTATGTATGTATGTATGTATGTATGTATGTATGTATGTATGTATGTTTGTATGTTTTTCCCCAAAATGTTTCTGTGTCCATCTGTCACATTTTGTGAATATTCAGGACATTTACATATTAATGAAAAATAAAAAATAGAATATTCATCACATTTTGTAAGTACATCAACTCGGATCAACGCCAGAGATTCACAGGGAAGCCGCGCCGTCGTTAGACGCCCCGTCTTGTTTCTTCTCGTTTGGCTGTAACTCGACACCAACCTACACCTTCCCCGTGTCTCTCTCCTCCGGCAGATGACGAAGAACAACACCGTGTCCTCGTCGGAGGCGGAGGCCCTGACGCTGGAGGACATCTCCGAGGACGACCTGGACCTGGACTGCACCGAGGTGGACGAGTACTTCTTCCTGCAGCCGCTGACCACCAGGCGGCGCCGCGCCCTGCTCCGCGCCTCGGGCGTGCGCCGCATCGACGTGGACGAGAAGCACGACCTGCGGTCGCTCCGCGTGTCGCGGGAGGAGTGCGGCTGCCACTGCCGGGGCGCGTGCGACCCCGTGACCTGCGCTTGCAGCCTGGCTGGCATCAAGTGCCAGGTAAATGGATCTGTGGTGAGGCCCGTCTGGATTATTCCTTTATCTACACAGTGTACTGTACATGCATGATGACCAAACGCAGATGCAAAGTGAGAAAAACTCTATAAATGTGCAAAATCTCTGTCTGTCTGTCTTTGTGTGTGTGTGTATGTGTGTGTGTGTGTGTGTGTGTGTGTGTGTGTGTGTGCGCAGTGGCGTGCACAGACATTTTGAGGGGGCAGGTGCTCAAGTAAATTATACTTTTTTTTGTTTACTTGGTCTGCTCTTTTTCCCTCTACACCTATACCTCTTTGCCAAAAATAGACGATCTACAAGCCCACAACGCCTCGCAGCGCGAGGCGTTGTGAGCTTGTAGATCTGCTATTTTTGGCTAAAGTTCTCCTCAGAAAAGGGATGCTAGGTTTCGAGTGGTTATGGTAAAAAGAAAAATCATATCACATAAAGATTTGGCGGACCCCCTGTACTAACTCTGAGGACCTCCTAGGGGTCCCGGACCCCCTGTTGAAGACCCCTGCTGTAAACTAAAAAAGAAAACTTTTTTTTTTCAAAAGGGCACTTCTGGTCAAGAGGGCAAAGGGCAGGTGCTCTAGCACCACCTAGAGTCTATCTGTGCACGTCCCTGTGTGTGTGTGTGTGTGTGTGTGTGTGTGTGTGTGTGTGTGTGGGGGGGGGGGGGGGGGGGGGGGCGGGGGCGGGGGGGATTGTTTCCATTGTGGTTCAACACAATAATTACGTACACAACAACATCATGACAGGCAAAACATTACGTATCACTACAACACTAAAAGCAAGAATAGAAATTGATTACATGTCTGCAGCAAGGAAGCACCTGCACGCAACTAATAGTGCTGAAATCAGCCATCTAGCTATCCAGCTTACCAGTGGATAGCTGGATAGCTGACTAACTGACAGCTGAAGTGCATCCATTCTCTCAAAAATCATAGATCGCACAAGGTAAATTATTTAGCCATTAGTTGTGTGCGTTCTCTTTGAAGCAGCAACATTTGAGAGAAATATCCACTTGTTATTAATCATTCATGCGGTTTTACTTCCCCAAATCCACTAGGGCCACAGCTACAGATTATTTTCGTAGCAGTTATTCTACGTATTCCTTTTTTCGATTAATCGAATAATTGAAAATACTGTAGCAAATCTACACATTCACATTCACAACGCGTCGCATTACATCGTATAGATCGGCTATTTTCCGCTATATTTGAATCTTTGGGCCATTAACCCATTGAGACCTGAAGCCGATTCTACATGTCTCCTAAATCTCAACAGTATTCTGAAAAACGTATGTTTCTATATCAGAGGTGCTCAATCTTTTTCATGTCAAGGACCCCCAAAATTATATGTATTTGGCCGTGGACCCCCATCAAAATATTTTGTTCCAGGGACCCCCCAGAAGCAAAGATTTGAGTTAAAAATGTTCGCTTTAAAATATATATATATTCAAAGATTTGCACACATTTTCACGATTTTTCAAAAATAGCAGATATACAAGCTCATAGCGCGGCACTCGGTGCCGCGCTATGAGCTTGTATATCTGCTATTTTTGAATAGCCCAAAGTGTAAAATAATGCTTTTTAGCTCAAATCTAAAAATGACACAGTTCCAGGTCTTAATGGGTTAACTGTTGCACCCCTAAAATTAAACAGCACCGTTTCATCCTAGCATAACCGTCATTTCCTGTGCGTGCGCAGGTGGACCGCATGTCCTTCCCCTGTGGCTGCAGCAAGGACGGCTGCAGCAACGCCACGGGCCGCCTGGAGTTCAACCCGGTCCGAGTGCGCACTCACTTCCTGCACACCATCATGAAGCTGGAGGTGGAGAGGAGCCGCGAACAGCAGCAGCAGCAGCAGCAGCCCCTCGTAACCAACGGCAACGGTTACCATGGAGACTCCCTGCTGGCCCAGCATCAGCAGCAGCCACAGAACCCCCAGTTCCCTCTGATGAGCGGCACGCCGCCGCCGCACCTTCCCATCATGCACCTCCACCACCACGACCAAGCCGGCGACTCGGATCTGTGCCTGGGAGACGAAGAGGAAATTGAGGAGGAGGAGGAGGAGGAGGAGGATGAGGATGAGGAGGTTTGATTTGATTTGATTTATTTCAGACGTCATAGTTGATGGAAAAGTACACAGTGTACATGCTTTTCGCAGAAAATAACACGTGAAGGTTATGAACACAATAAAGTCAAAGACTTATTTCCATTGTGGTCCTTGGTCTTCGACAAACAGAACAAAACAACAAAGGACAGGCATTATATAAAACACTATACAAAACTGTCAAATTAAAGCCTGTTCACAGCATACTTAAACATACATTCTTTTTTAAAATAAACAAACAACCGTGCTATTCTGCAACATTTTCTAGGAGGAAGATGATGATGATGACGACGAGGATGACGACGACGACGATGATGACGACGATGACGACGATGAAGCTTACGAGGACGAGGACGGCAGCAGCTTGTGCAGCGGCCTCTCGGACTGCAGCACGCACAGCTTAGAGACAATCGACCCTGAGGAAGAGGAGGAGGACGAAGAGGAGGGAGAGGAGGACTGGGAGTGTTCGTTGGACGGAGCGAGCCCTCCCCCCTACTTGCACACGGACATGGTACCCCTCTCCTCGGCACTGGGGTTCTCAAAGAACGTGCACGTGGACTGCAACAACCCTTTCCACAGTAACCTATCTGTGGAGAGCTGCAGAACGGACAAGTCGGTCTTCGAGCCCCCGGCGTGCATCGCCACCCCCTCCCTCGCCACAACAGAGCTTTCCTTAGCGTCTCAAACTGCCGCCGAGCCACCGCGGGCAGAACCCCGCGGCCAAACAGAGGCACAAGGCACTGGCATCTATGTTACTCAGGCCACAGAGTCACAGACACTTAAAACACATTCACCTGTAGTCAAACTCAACGGTAACACTGCCCCTGGTGTCGAGATCGAAGAACTGCAGCGCTTCACACAGCTCCAGAACAATCTGAACGGAAATAATGAGCAGCAAACTGTGGCATCAGCACGGCCCTTGGAACGAGCAGGAGAGGAGAGGAACAGGAGACCAAAGGCAACACACAAACAGTTAGAACAACTGGGCGAGTCCTTAGAAGACATAGAAAAGGAATCTGCTCTGCTTGACCAAAAAAGGGACCTGCCATGCTTGGAAACTAATAATAAATAACTGATAAAAATGTGTTTATAGATGACGGTCCAAATGTACTTGTTAGTATTTGTTTGTTCAAGAATAAACCTTAGATCGTCAATAATTAATCTGGTCTTGATAAGTGCACTTCCAAAGAGAAAAGGATTCAAAGAATTGTGTTTTCTTTTGATTGATTTGGACAAGTCTCAAGGAGATGAACTCAAGTTGTTTGAACTCTTTGTCCCTAAATGTTTTATCTTTGAGAAATAAGATGTTAAAAATAAAAATGCAGTGTCGCTGTAAATAATTTGTATGTCCAGATAACTGTTTGCCTATTATGTGTTTAATTATTGCAGCATGTTTTTTGGTTGTGGCTAGGCCTGATGACAAATCACTTCGATTTTGAGGTTCTGGAGCAAGTACTGTACTGTTGTGTTGACCCTGTGGTTTCCATTGTGTTAGTGAGTTGTCATTGCTGCTACTGCTCTCAAATACTTGTACAGCATGATTTAGTTCATTCAAGGAGTTTTAATTCTCAGATTAAAAGCTACGCATGAACCAAGTATCTTTTCATTTTCTTAGTTGTTTTTTTTGGGGGGCGGGGGGGTCAATGTCAGAAAGTATGAGGTATACTTTGTTCCATTCACTCAAAGAATTAAAGGAAATTGGGCAAACATGTTTCTGGAAATGTTCATAACATGTCCGTCAACATTAAAAAACCTGCCATGCGTTATGTGACCTTGAGATACAGAATACTATATCATGTACTTAAAATTGTTAAACATACTACTTTATACTGAGTATACTGAGTGATGTAGTAACATTTGTACTTTATGTTGTACTATCATGTTCCGTTTTGGAACATAACATAATATCAGGTTCATGATGAGTAACAAAGTAATATCCCATTCCAATGTAAACATACTATACTCTGCACCAATAGAGGGTGCTGCTGCATCTGAGTTTTATCATGACATTGAAATGTAGCCTGCTAAAATATAATTTTAATTCCACCAGCATTATTGTGGCGTTCTCCATTCCATTTAGTCTGACCTAGTAAACCTACACTACAACTTGTAATTGAGCGATTGGGCACACGTCACTGTCGTACAATGAAGTATACATTGGGCTTAACTCTGCCACAACATAGGCCTGTCATAGCCTTTTGGGAGGGTATTCATTATTGGTCACAAGGGACATGCAACAGAACAAACCATTCAAACAACATCCCCTTTTTATTCCCCCCTTTTTATTCCTGAGGTTTCCCCCCACATTTATAATATAAAACATTTATAATATAAATGAAACCCCTGCTGCCATAATAACTATTAACAAACAGCTCTCCCTTCAGGTTATTGATAGGATTAGTATAAATATATAGTTAAAACATCTGATTGTTATGATAACCTTACAATACTGTACACTTATAGGTGAATATCTTATCTTATCAGTCATTCAAAACTGCCAAAGGCTAGGGGCCAAATATCACATGTCTGTTTCTATTTATTCGTTTGGTTTTGAAACATTTTTAAAAAGTCCATAAATGTCATTGCTTGAATGAAAATAATAAAATAAAATAAAAGGCATTTTTTTTGGTATCACAGTAAGTTTATAAAAAAAACGTATTATTATTATTACCATTATGAATATTTTTCTTCTTCTACTACAGTAAACAAAACAGTGATTTTTATACTGTACGTCTCAGTGGCAAACCAAAGGATAAAACCGCAAAATAAGAAGGACTCCTGTTCTGAAATCAGGAGAATCTTTTATACAGGTAAGGGACAGTGGACACCCATAATTCTGTAAAAGGTTCAATATCTTCTCATGACAATTAATGATGAGGAATCTTCTTCTTTTCTTTCTTTCTTTTTTGTCTCCAGTAGATGGCGTCCTGCACCATGTAACCAAACCCCTATGAACCAAACTCACCCACTTCTGAGCTGATTCCACGTATGACCAACTGAACTTGGATTTCTGGGCACGATTATAACAACACTACAATGATCGACCCCTCAATATTTTCAAAAACATTAGAAACAGAAGCTTTACATAAATATTTAACTAGTGCCACTGACTGTCACATTTAGGCCTATTCAAGTTGCCTACTACAGAAGTTCAATTCAATTCAATTCAAAGGGCCTGTATTGGCATGAGAAAACATACGTTTGCATTGCCAAAGCAAGTGTCAAAATATAATAAAAACAATTTAAGAAAATGGGCAAAGTATATACAGTTGTAGGGGGTACAGCAGGGGGTAGACCACAGCATTGTGTTCTCTGATGACCCCTCCATTGTCAGCTGCTTCATGGATGACAACGAGGACGAGTAGAGAGCCCTGGTGGAGAGGTGTGACCGTGTGACTAAACACCTCCAGCTCAACATCAATATTTTTCTTCATTTATCTAGTGCCACAATAAACAGAGATTGTGCTGTACAACTGTCCTGGATAGTCTTGGGGATTGTGGGTTGGGGGAGGGAGGGATAGGGGAATGTGTCAGGAACTGGTGTTAGGACCCAAGTGCAGGAACTCAAACTCAGAACTCAAACAAAGGCAGGAGATGAAGATCACATAAACCTAACTTTACTTGGTGAAAGACACAGGATAACAGTACTGTGCATACATTGAACATAAAACCTGACACTAACTTAGGATCCAGCACTGAACAAACACACAGACAGAGTCTAAATAGTCACTGGAGCTCATCACCCAACCAGGCTCAGCTGGTCCTCACAGGTGACTGCACTCAGGCCAATCAGAGTCTTTGCCTCAGGTAGAAGGGAGAGTAGGAGATTGGCTCAGGGGAAATAGGAGCAGGGCAAGGAAGGGGCAGAGGCACACCCAGTGGCTAAACAGTCACATGATGGACACAATAGTGGCCGTGATCGTGACAGAATGAGGTTTTTATTATTATTATACATATTTTGGTGATCTGGTGTCACTGACACTTTGGATTGCTCTGACCTAAATGTGTCCTTTATATAATATTGGTTGCATGACCACATGTGAAGGCTGTTCTTATTTTATTTCAATTTTTATTCTCTTCAGAATTTAAGTGACTCAAGACACCACTATTTATACACGCCCCTGGGATGTGTCTAAAAATAAAAATAAATAAAAAAGACCAAGGGGCGCGGAGCACGAAGAGGCCCCCCAACTCCCATCACCATCCAGGGGGAGGAGGTGAAGGCATTGAAAGTTCCTGGGTAAAACACTTGGAATCCTGGAAATGCAAATGAGCTTAAATTGAACTGGACTGAACACAGGTTGTACAGGAAGGGCTCTTCAGCTCTCAGGGCCTTCAATGTGTGCAACAGGCTGCTGCACATGTTCTGTCAGTCTGTATAGTAACCAGTGTCCTCTTCTTAGCTGTGGCGTCAGGGTAACATCAGCACAAGGTAGGCTATATATGTAAACAAACTGAACAAACTGTGAGGAAGGCCAAGGTACCATAACTGGAATCGAACTGGACCTTCTGTAGGTGGTTGTGGAGAGGAGCATATAAAACTGTCATATAAAACTGCCATATAAAACTGTTGTAGTACATATTCATCCAGATAGTCGTACAATTATGTATGACTATTCTGAAACTAGTCAAATGCTGCACACTTATACCTGACTCCATATACAGTAGTTTATTTAGCGAATACAAAGTCCTTGGACGGTGACTAATCCTCCTTTCAGTCTTTGGAGAGGACAAACTTCTATGATGCGCTCCATTGTTTGCTCCTCTCCACAAGCACACAGTGGGCTTGGGCTACTGTCCCATTTGTGAAGGCTGGCCAAGCTGAGGCCATGTCCAGTCCTGAATTTATTGAGCGTAGACCACTGTCTCCTTGGGAGGTTGCTGCCAGGGACCTGTTGGTTGGGGTATACAGTAGTAGTAATAATAAACACATATACAAATGAAGCAACACATACTGTAGCAAATCACACATATTGCACATTCACATGTTGAAGGTCTGCTGACATACTGTAGTACATAACATATTCACTCTCATATCCACTGTTGATAGATTGTACATACAGTATATACTTTATATTAATTGTTGATACATATTTGTTCATATGTACTAATTGTTGATGGACTGTACACATGTTCATTCATATATTTATTACAGGCTTATTCATTAATATATTCCTTAATTTGCATATTCATATTCCCAATCTCTCTCTCCCTCCTTCTCATTTTCTCCAGGATTCTCGAGGTTTCTTCCCATTAAAGGGGAGTTTTTCCAAGTGCTTGCTCATGGGGGAATTGTTTGTTCTCTGTAGACTAGTAGGCTATGGTCTTTACCTGCTCTATTTGTAAAGTGTCATTTGACAACCTTTGTCGTGATTTGACACTTTGCAAATAAAACGTACTTGACAAAATTGACTTAACAGACTGTTGATAGATTGCATACAGTATATCCATCATCCATACATTCATTGTTGATAGACTAGTACATATATTCATTAATATAGCTATTAATTGGCAATAGATGTACAGTATGTGTTGATAAATTGTACATAACATAACTTTAACTCATCCAGAGACCCAGTACACATGTCGAGGGCCTGAAGTTTCCACTCTTACTGCGGAGCTGCTATGACTCCTGAATTTCCTTCTGGGGATCAATAAATGTATTGTCTTATTTACAATGCACTGGATAGGACGAGTGTTGACAAACACACACACGCAAGCACGCATGCACGCACACACACACACACACACACACACACACACACACACACACACACACACACACACACACACACACACACACACACACACACACACACACACACACACACACACACACACACACACAGAGTGACTAATGTGAGATTTTAATCTGACATTTTACATGGCAGATGCTCGATTTGCAGCTAGACAATCCATGCTGTTTCTGTTGATGAATGCTGCACATCTTCTGGACTGCAGGGGGTGCTGCTGAGTTAACAGTGCAGTCTACAACAGGTGGATGGAGAACAGACAGGCTGTGTTTCTACCTCACCAGGCCAACTTGTTCATGTATAGCAACACACAATTACGGCTCATTGAATAGCAGCAAACAGCTTCCAGAGCAGCAGGTGTTAGTTGAATCAGCATGGGTCAGTGGTTTTCAAAGTGGGGTCTGGGGACCACCAGGGGTCCTTGAAGGGGGTCCCCAGATAAATGAGTAGTTTGTATTGCTTTTATTGCAGTTCAAATGATGTATGAGTGACTGTTCTAGCAATATCACATATTGCTATAATATCACATAAAATTATGACATTTAGACAATTACATTTAAACCAAAGCACATCATCAACATATTACATACCAGTGTCCCTAGTACAGAATCATTTGAAATGCTGGCACATTACTTAATGAATATCCATGTTTGGGGGTCTGTGTCATGATGAAAAGGTTTGAAAACCCCTCACATGCATGAAAAGAGCCCATGGCCTAGTTCCCTGTGAAGACTCCAAGTAAATAGTGTAGTCCTTCCCATCTTCCATGGCCCAATAACCTTCTTGTTAGAGCCACAAGGTCATGATGTGGCCACTCCTTCTGCAGCTTTGTCATGTTGGTAAAATGTTAATTGGTCATGATCACACCTGTTGCACACTGATGGTCCACTTTACTTGAGAGCTACCAAAATGTGTGTCACGGGTCCGTAATGGCAGGAAAATGAACAGGTACCTCCACACCCACATCATCCCCTCGACCCTACATCAAGGACGAGGGGTTGGAAAAGGGGGGAATGCCTGGCCGCTGCCTGCCTGCCAGCAAGGTATTGTGGGTAAGCAGCCGAGAGGCACAGCTGATCAATCACAGGCCTGGCGAGCTGTGATGTCAGGTTGCCAGGCAACAGAAAAGGAGAGCCAGTGTAGTGGGATCTGCAATGTTCCTTTTGGAGGCTGCTGGGTGGGGTCTCTCTCTCTGTGATATCAGTTTTATACCTTTGTAAGAAAAAGCAGTTTCTTTCCAAATAGGGTCCATCCAAAGTGAGATTATTTACTTTTTATCGTATTGCTTATTCTTTATTTGTTTATCAATGTATTTATTGATTTAACACATACCTATATGGATGCATAGCAACAACATTGTAGCCTACTGTGTGCCATACATCCATTCTTTTGTAAAAAAAAAAAAAAAAGAAGAAGAAAAAAAAAAAAGAACATTCGATTGTAATACATTTATCTTGACACCAACTGCACACTCAACAAGGTTGGGAACATGACATTAAAAATCGAGTCAGTTACAGATGACGAATTTCTTGCATGTAACTGTAATTACTCATCTAATAGTAAAAAAGTAAGGCAATCTGATTACTTTAAATATCCTGTGGGTTGCTTCATTTAACAGTATTGTATTGCATAGATTTAGGTACAAAATTATTGAAAGTAATTGGGGTTACTGATTTACTGATTACGGTAACTAAAATTACTGATTACAATTACAAGCAGGTAATTAGTAATCTGTTACAGAAAAGGGTTTAAAATGTTCTTAACAGACCTTATATTGAACTGTACTTCCCTGTGCTTGTCTTTGCAAACTGTTAACAAATTATTCAATCAATCAATCAAAAGATGCAATTTTGAATGTAACCTTCCCAACCTTCTCTGTATCTCTGTGCACTTGAACAGTGGTTCTGTACTCCAGTCCTGGGGACCCACTGCTGGTTTTCACTGTAGCCTTCTAATCAGGGACTAATTGTAGAAGGTGAAAGCAATCAACCTCGGTGGGCAGCAGCCCTATAACCGTTCCCCAGCACAACTGCTGCACGCACAGCGGTCGTGGACAGTAACTAAGTACATTTACTTTTATGGAACTTTCCCGTTCTACCCTGGATTTGAGGCCCAGTCTCACGCACAAGTGCTGCCATTTTTACCACTGAGCCAATAGAGCCTGCCTGTATGTTCACGGGAGTTATTAAAATTTGACCTTCAGGTCAAAATTCGTGTCAAACCAGAAACAGGATCGTGTCAAAGGTCGTGTCAAACCAGATCTAAATGTCTCAATAGAAGAGCGGGGAGACTACAAATGCAACCACCCCAATTGTATAAGTTATATTCTAATAACATACATATTGTTACCAAAAATAAGTTACACAATACAACTTTAATCAGTATCATTGGTTTACCCGACTAGTTCATGTCAAAATGGCTGCTGTGAAAAAGGTTTACAATGAACTTCTGATCTGACAATGAAAGCCTGCTGTGTACAACGTATGCTTCCCAAAATAGGTTTTATTTTTGGAAATCTGTTTTGTTCTCACATCTTTGGTTAACAAAAAAAAAGTCACTTGTCACAGAGTTTGCAAATTGGTACATTATTATGTAGGTGTAACACTTAGGTGAATCACATGAATGATCCTTTCAACAGATCTTTTAGCCATGTCAAGCAATCACATGTCAAAAACACGGTAAAATCAGAGACTAAAGACACTCGTAGGACAGTCTCACGTAGCCAAACAATCGGTGACCTCCACCTACCAAAACATCTGGTGATCTAAATTCAATATATAATCCTGAAGGACAGCACTAAAGGTCTGCATTGGTTCTGCAATGCAATTCATTTTGAAATTTCTAAATTGGTTCCACCCTGTTTTAGCCCCTGCATTGAATTTCGATGTCACCAGACGTTTTGCTAGGCGGAGATCTCTTATCGTCTGGCTATGCGACAATGCTTGTAGGATAACCATTGAACCACCGAAGAAATAACAAAGGCCAGAAAATAAACGGAGAAACTGAACAAGCATTTACAAAAAATATGTCCTTTATTCGTTTGGCTTTGAAATCATATTATCATATGGAGCATTATGGAGAGTAGTCACGTCGTGCATGCAGTTCACTTAAAAACCCCACTACAAGCGCAATGAGAGATGGCTACTGATTGCTTCATGGTTCACTATCTACAGAGATGAGGGGACCATACATGTGTTTCATAGTGTGTTACAGTGCAGGATGGAGAACATGTTCTAGAAAAATGTAAATCAAAAGTTGAAGGACTGAAAAAACACACTCGTATCTACAGTAAAAATGTTATTCATAATAAGTAGAACTTAAGCAACCGCTGGAGGCTCAGTTGCACAAACTCACACTCGCAGACGGAAAGATATACACCTGCTTACATTCTCACAGTCTTGCCTTTATTCACATGTACAGACAAAAACATACTGTATGTGCACGCTTACACACACGCGTGCGCACACACACGCACGCACGCACACACGCACGTAGGCACGCACGCACGCACGCACGCACGCACGCACGCACGCACGCACGCACGCACGCACGCACGCACGCACACACACACACACACACACACACACACACACAGAACTGCCACAGACAGGGTATTACAACATAAGTGGGGATAAAAAGTGCTCTTACATCAAATGTAAGTGTGATGCATACTGTGGGCCCAAATAGCTAGAGTATTTACAATCCAAACAAACCACGACGATAAACCACTCGCTTTTCAAATCAAACCAAGAACAACATGGATGCCGTTACAGACATTAGTGATATAAGCTAAAACCTTTAAATGTGTTTGTCGTATATTGTCATGTTCTACTTTGAGAGCATTTATAAAGATCGACATTTTCATTTACTATACTTTGTTACGTAGATATTTTTCTTTACAATAGCTCTGAAAGAACGTGTGTGTGTGTGAAAGGGGTAGAAGGAAGAAAGGGTTCTGAAAACAGAGAGACAAACGGGGAGAGTATAAAGTGGGTTCTCCGTCATTAGAGACGTTAGAGAAGATGTTAAGTTGTATGACCATGGATGTGTGCGAATGAGAGAGGGTGTGCCAGGGTTCGATTTGCTTGGGGGGGGCTCTATGCCTCTGATATCCCCTTCTCTAGTCGTTAATTTTTATGGGCGGGGATACACTGTATGTTTTATCCCTGATTCAGATTCTCAGACTGAATTAAATATAGGCATTTCCTTTAAGGACATTATTTGATATTTATGTTTGATAAAATCACAGTTTAACATTTTGATTAAATATGTACAGTACAGTATGCTAACCACATTAATCCTGGTGTCCCCATTTTGGGCAAATTTGTCAAGATTTGTCTTTGGCCTGAATGCTTAAGAAAATGTCCCCTCCTCCAGTTTTGGTTACTTTGTTCTTGTAACAAATCGAACCCTGGGTGTGACTATCACACTAAAGGTGTCTCATACATTCAGCTTCTCCGTTGTCCTGAACTCGCGGGTACTTGAGTGGACGGGCACATGGCAGTTCGGGTCGATGTACGGCAAGAGTTTGCAACAATCATCGCTTAGCATACCAGTGAATACAACGCTTTGCCCCCGTTGTATTTCAGAGGTATGCTTGTTGTTTCGACTTTGTGTGCGAACCTAAAGCATTCTGGGACGTGACAACCCCCCACCCCCTTCCCCACCCCACCCTACCCTACCCTTCCCCCCAGAGAGGCAACCATCAGGTGATTAAAATCCAGCATTGGCTTTTTAAATATCTGCCCTTGGAGATTTTTTACAATGAGAATGATGGGCACATTCTCATTGTTCACACAATTGAGTAGAAAACATTTATTTCTTTGTTTTATCCTTGTAAAAAATTAAGTTAACAGAAAAAAATTAACAAAAACACACAAAAAATAAATAAATAGATCAAAGCAAAAAAAAAACACGAGCGTACTTGTTAAGAGTGAAACAGCGATTCTTAGATTCAAGACACTGGATTTATAGTGGTAGCAGCAGCACTAGCTACAGACAACTCAACAGGAGTACACTCAGGTGTGTCAGATAAGAACAACAACCAATAGGAAAATTACAAGCGTACTGCAGACAAGGCGTTTGTTTCTTCACCCCTGTTCCCCCACATTGCTATAGTCCCGTTCACCCTCTGGTTAGAGTCTGTTGGATGCTGATGCCCCTCGTCTGCAGAACTCTGAATTATGTCATATTTGATGTCACAGTTCCAAACTGCGCTCTCTATGTTCAAGGCTTGCCTAGAAGGTCAGTCTGGCATGGCGTCTTTCTCGTCTCTCAAGCGTATGTCTATGACCCCCGTTCCCCCACTCAGAAGTTGTAAACAAGTTCCCCCACTCGTCCACAAATGTCTCGGTCACATTTAGCTTTTGTTCGATTTCAGTCTTTCCCCTTGTTCTCCTTCTCCCTGTTTTCTTTCTCATATTTGTCCTTGTCCGACTTGGTGACACTGTTGTAGGAGGGCGGCGAGGCCGTGGAGGGGGTCATGTCCGTTTTGTCCGACGTGGAGTTCTCTGTGAACTTGCAGATGACCAGCACCTCCTTTTCTGGCTCGCGCAAGCTTTCCCGCAGCTGCTCCTTGTAGAGGATGGAGGCCTTCTTCAACCCCACGCGCATCATGTAGCGGCGGAACGACCTCTGGATCACCACGGCCGACATTTCCTCCTGCTTGCGACGGAGCGTGGTGGTGATGGGCTCGTACGACACCTTGGAGGGGTTGGACGCCATGAAGCGCTCCTCCATTTGCCCGCGGAGCATGTCCATCTCGCCGCCCTCGCCCAGCACGCGCTTGGTGAAGGCGAACAGGATGTCCAGACAGTGGATCCGCTCGCCGCTCACCATGGGCAGGTCCATGGAGATGAGCTGGATCCTGTTGGGCTTGGCCATGCGCAGCGGCGGGTCCAGCGCGTCGGCGAAGTCCGACAGCTTGTTGTACTCCACGAACTGCGTGGCGTCGGGGTCGAAGCGCTCCCACACCTCGTAGAACATCTCGAAGTCGTCCTCGCTCAGCGGCTCGGCGCTCTCCTCCGTGGCCACGCTGAAGTTCTCCAGGATAACGGCGATGTACATGTTCACCACGATGAGGAAGCAGATGATGATGTAGCTGACGAAGAAGGTGATGCCCACCGACGGGTTGCCGCAGTTGCCCTTGTAGTTGTTTCCGGGGTGCTCTATCTGGCTGTCACAGTCCTTGTCCTTGTTCAGGATGGGCGCCAGCAGGCCGTCCCAGCCGGCGGAGGTGGTGATCTGAAACAGGCAGAGCATGCTGTTGCCAAACGTCTCGAAGTTGAACATGTCGTCGATGCCCGCCTCCCGCTTGACGTAGGCGAAGTTGGACATGCCAAAGATGGCATAGATGAACATGACCAGGAAGAGCAACAGGCCGATGTTGAACAGGGCCGGTAGTGACATCATCAAAGCAAAGAGAAGCGTCCGGATGCCCTTGGCGCCTTTGATCAGGCGGAGGATGCGGCCTATCCGAGCCAGTCTGATGACTCGGAACAACGTTGGAGAGACGAAGTACTTCTCGATGACTTCAGATAAGAACATGCCTGCAAGATGAAAAGCCAGTTAAGCCACAACATTTTATTTCTCACTCCGTCATGAATCAGAAAACAAGTCTGTTTTACTCCAATGTTTCCCATCATTACATACCTATTAAGCTCCCAAAATACAGAAAATACAACATAAAAAGCATGTATCTGTTGTCTATAGCAGTGCTTCTCAAGCAATTTCATTTCAAAGACCCCCATAACTGTAAGAGGGTACAAATGGAAACAAATGGAACCCCGTGGGTCCATTTGGTTCCATTTGTATCTGCTCACAGTTACAGAACTGTACGGGTCCATTGGGAACCCCCTCAAGGAACCCTGGGGGTCCCTGGACCCCACTTTGACAAATGCCGATCTACAGTGAGAGCTCTAATGTAAAGAGCAGAGTCAATCACCCAATTAACCCATTAAGACCTCAGGCCGATTCTACAAATGCCTTCTAAACCAGTAGTCCTCACACTTTCAAGATTTAAAAAAAATGTTCAAAAATAGCAGATGTACAAGCTTGCAGCGCAGCACGAAGTGGCGCGCTGTGAGCTTGCAAATCTGCTATTTTTGAATAGCCAACACTAAAGTCTAAAGTGACACAGATGCCGAGCTTCCTCACCAACGATGGATAGGATGACCACGATGAAATCGAAGACGTTCCAGCCGATGGTGAAGTAGAAGTGACGCAGCGAGATCATCTTCAGCACACACTCGCCCGTGAACAGCACGATGAACACCAGGTTGACCCAGTACAGGATGTCGCCCATCTCCCGCGTCTGGTCGTCCGTCTCCACCATCATGGTGACCATGTTGAGGCAGATGAGGATCATGACGACAATGTCGAAGGCCTGGTTCATGATGAAGTCAAACACGGCGCCTTGGAACGCGTTCTGACGACGGGGAGGGTTAAAGATAAGAAAAGACAGAGAATGGTTTCTTGAGTACTCCCTTGTATTATTAACCGTAAGGATTTCATACAGCAGTGGTTCTCGAACTTTTTTAATTTCAAGGACCCCCATAACTCTAGGAGTTACAGACCTGTAGGGGTCCATTTAGAACCCCTTCAAGGAACCCTGCGTGCCCCTGAACCCCACTTTGAGAACCACTGTAATACAGAATAACGGGCTGTACTCTGTCCTGAAACGAAACTATGCCAAATTAAAGGAGTAGTTCACGCGAAAAAAATACTTATTTTCTATCAATTACACACCCCATGAAGCCTTGAATTCATGGATTTTCAATGGCCCGGTCATCGAATTATTGGCTCAGGAATGCGACAAAAACAACAAAAAGACTTCATGGGGTGTGTAATCGATAGAAAATAAGTAATTTTTTGGGGTGAACTACTCCTTTAAGAATGTGGGATGATGAATAAAGAGTGTCGCAAAACATCAAGTTAAATGTATAATGTGACATAGAAACTGCTGCACAGCTCGCCTGGGAGATTCAGATAAAGTTACACGGCGTGAGTGAATAAAAAATAAAATGTAATCACATTACAATTCATTCAGCTGTAATAAAGACAAGAGTTGCACTGCTGGCTCCATTAGGAGTCACTCAGCAGAGCCAAATTAAACCATGTATCAGCCATTATCATAACCATATCCATTTACATATAACAAAAGAAATAGTGCTTAGATCTTTAAAGGCCCAGAACAACAATGTTTTAAACATAATGCTGTGATTTGGAACTTTACTATCATGAATAGATAATACAGGTCTGTTTTACTCCAGTGCTTACAAACTTTCCCAATGTAATAAAACTTATTACAGCATCATAATACAGCAAATACAGTTAGTCCTTCCATCAATCACCTATACAGAATTAAAACGTCTCTACTGTTATTTAGCATTTTTGGTGGTGGGGCTACTCATGTTTTAATGTGTGGATCACAAATTGGGCCTTCAATGACAAACATAATGTAATGTTACAAATAATGTAAACAAGGTGCTTATACCGTGGGCCGGGGTATGGGTTTCTGCGGCTTCTTGGAGCCCAGCTTTTTCATGGCGTTGTAATACTTCTTCTGTTCCTCCGTCATGAAGATGTCCTGACCTCCAAAGTAAAGGCAGAATGACACAACTTGGTTACAACCACATACTGACAGTAGCTCAGTGCATTTCATCTTAGGTCTTATTAAATAACAGTTTTTTGTGTGTGATGATTTTCCTGTCTTCACTTGAACCAAAGTGTCTAATTATCTTTGCCATAGGTCTCATGTACCAGGTCCTAAGAAAACTATTCAAGGGCCGCATCTTTGAGTGAATTGTTAGTCGCTGACATATGGTTGTAATGTTTTGTGTTGGATGTTTTTATATCATCATATCATATCTAAAGAAAATAAAGAAAAAACTAAAAGAAAAAAGGACATTCAAATGTCAAGATTATTTATTAAAGGTAGGGCAACTGATATGTTTTGGTTAAAACAAAACGTTTTTTGTTAAAAGGTTAAAGCACTATATTCTAATAGTAATCATTGCTATTAGAGCGTTTGTTCAGTAACAAGTCTCCTTGTCTGTCTGGCTCTTTAATAACAGAAAATACTTATTTTTTCCCCCAGGTAATTTCAGCCAATCAGGTACCCATTTATCAGCTTCATTTTTTATAGTGTTGCAGTTCCAATTTTGTCTGCTCATTTCTTTGTGTCATTATTTCTTATTTCACTTGTTTAATCTGTCTCTTGTCTGAGTTCTCTATCCTGATTGATTGGATAAAATTGCCACCCTGACCTGAAAATGCATTTTCTGTTTAATAAAGAGCTGAAAAAACACTCTATGGCAATGAGTACAGAATCAGACTATAGAGCTATTTAACACAAATAAACTTTAATCTAAAAAGGCTACATTTTCTCAGCTCCCCAAAATATAAGGTTTATACGAGGTTAACAGTAAGTTCGCCTTCTTCAAAAGTGTTTGGCGTTCGTTTAGGAAACAGAGGTCCCCTGAAGGGGACGTGGCAGCTAGAGTATCATCAGAGAGCAGACGTTGCTGCTGTCACTGAGCAGTGCTCAGCCAGCGTGAGATGTACGTCTGGAGGGAACAACTGGTGTCAACAGAGAACTGCACTCTGTGTGTGGATCTGTGGCTGCAAGACTGATGCACTGAGGCAGTCACTTAATCCTGTCGGGTCAGTAATCAGTACAGTACACCTCGCCTCACCCCGCCTTGTCTGTCTGTCTGTCTGTCTGTCTGTCTGTCTGTCTGTCTGTCCATCCCTCTCTCTCCCTTCTTCCTCCCTTGTTGTGGACATGTGCCTATCACAACAAGAGGATCAGTCTTGTGAGAAACGTCGATCATGTATCAAAGTCAATGCCGAGTGCCTATCATACTTGAGCTACAGATGCTTGCCTGAATGAGGGCACATCACCAGACAGACTGTGACACAGTGTGGGTGTGCATGTACAGTACATGTGTGTGTGCGTGTATGTACTACGCGTGTGTGTGTGTGTGTGTGTGTGTGTGTGTGTGTGTGTGTGTGTGTGTGCGTGCGTGTGTCAGCAGGGTGACACACACACGCGTGCGTGCATGCGTGTGTGTGTGTGCGTGCGTGCATGCGTGTGTGTGCGTGCACGCGTGCGTGCGTGTGTGTGTCAGCAGGGTGGAGAAAGGGGTCGTTTAGTGACTCATGAATCTATCTGCAGTATTCCACAGGAGTCCCTGGCAACAACAGGTCCTCATCATACTGCACATAGTGATTAGTTTCCTAGCAGGGTGGTGCAATTCGTTTTGGCTCACAGCTGTGGGTCTCCTTTAAATCAATACAGCAGACAGCACTATACAGAGGACACCCCCAGGTTTTGATTGCACAGAACATACTGCTCCTGGTTCCTTACTCCTCTCCTACGGACCTCCTGGTACTCCTGGTCTCCCATCCAACCAGAATGTTAATAGGCTCTATGCACAGCAGCCATATTGGAAAGAAATTGGGCCTCTTCTTACTTCCTTCACAGGTGTTACCAATGATACTAATGAAGGCTCTGTTCCATTCTGGCCAGGGTGCTGATATCGTGCATGTTGGCTCACTAGAAACACTCCATTTTGGTTCCCAAATGGCCCCTTATGGTGGGTGTGTAACTCTGAGAGTGTACAAATGGAACCAAATGGACCCGTAAGGGTCCATTTGGTTCCATTTGTACACTCTCAGAGTTATGGGGGTCCTTGAAAATAAGACAACCACTATGCCACACTAAATGGAACAGAGCCTTAATTAGTATCATTGGTAACACCTGTGAAGGGAGTAAAGAAGAGGCCCAATTCATTCCCAATATGGCTGCTGTGCATATAGCCTATTGTGTGCATCAGGTGTCCTTGTAATTCTAGCTGTCTAATCAGGGGCTTGTAGGATAGACAACCAGAAGTAACACTGTGGTGGACCGGAGTTGGAAACCACTGGAAAATGATCCTACGATTGTACTGATCAACTGCATTCATAGCCATGGTCAGACAGCGTTTGTTAAGTGTCAAGCCTATAAAAGCAGAAGAGCTTGGCTAAAGTGATCAGTGGGGAGCACCGAAATCTGACATCACTGCCGCTAGAGGGCGCTATACACCTGGATCACAGCATTCTTTCTATTGAAAACCCATAGGGGAATCTTCCTATAAGAACTGTGTTCCAGAAATAGCCGGTCGATTTTATTCATATGGATATGAAGCATCAACTGACGGTGAAAAAGTACTTATTTATCCACAGGGTAAGACTTTTTTTTTTCTTTCTCCAAACAGACGTTATAATAACAAATGTAACTCAATATCATAAATGACACAGAGTCACATACCTGACAAAATCGCCAGGGTTGTTTGTTTATTTTTGGAACACTTCTATATATATATCATATGACGCATTCTAAGATTTCTCTATGGGATTTGCAAGAGGAAAAAATAACACTGTGACCCAGGGGCAGTGGGAGTGACATATAAAAGGAATTGCACTCCTTGAGCCTTGTCCTGTGTTTAGCCTGTCCCGCCCCCTAGTCAGTTCGTTAGCCCCTCTTGTCTCCCAGCTATTTCTGGTTCCTGCCCACTCCAGCTGTGCCTTGTCCTGTGATTAGTCCCCAGTGTATTATATATACCTGTCTGTCTGTTCCTTCAGTGACTGTCAGAGTGTTGAATGTTCCAGTGCCTCAGCCAGGGCTACTACTATCAATTATTTATTTGTGATGATTCTATCGATTACTTTTTCGATTAATCTAATAATCTAATTGTTTTATGTATCAACAAATCGACGTGGAAAACATTTTAATTGATGTTTTATAATCGATTTTTTTTTTACCACGTCTTACAACATTGTTGCACAAAAAAATGTGAAAATGTAATCTACAAGCTCACAGTATTCAAACAGAAAATGCATTTTGCTTGCTTACTTACTTATACTGTATGTTCAGGGGGGTTGCCAATTGCATCCGACCAGGAGAGAGTATCAGTTAATCAGCTTCAATTCTACACTGTAGTGTTCCAGATTAAAAATTGTCTGCTCATTTCTTTGCGTCACCACTTCCAATTTCACTTGTTTATCATGTATCCTGTATGACTTCTCTATCCTGAGGGGGGACAGGGAGACCCCTGTTACTGACCAAACACTATAGCAATGTTTAGTATCAGAATATTGAGCTGTTAAATACTTATTTTAACAAAGTATTAAATTACTCTTAATCTACAGCATATAAAAGAGTAGGGTTGTGTGGCAAAAAGACTGAAATCCTCTGTGATTGTAAAATTGACCCATATGGGGGTATTTTTACACTTTGTTTTTACACATTCAACCACTTACACCCTATATACTTAGTAAAATGGTCCGATTTTGGCTCTGAACTCCTTTATTTTCCATTTAGACAAAATCTTTTCACCAAAAATAGCCAATCTACAAGCTCAAAACGCGTTGCATGTCACGGCACGTTGTGAGCTTGTAGATTTATGTATTTTTGGCTATGTTCTCCCCAGAATATGGATGCTGGGGTTCGAGTGGTTTAATGAACACTGAGGATTTTGTCGTATTCCTGATCTCACACACTCACACACCAGCAGCAGTGTGTTCAAGGCACATGTAGTGCACATCCAGGACCAGACCCAAAATGCAAAATGCTACTCATCTTTTTCTTCTGCTGATTGAAGTTGTCGATGATTACACCGATGAAGAGGTTGAGGGTGAAGAAGGAGCCAAAGATGATGAAGATGACGAAGTAGAGGTACATGTAAAGGTTGATCTCGTACTCGGGCTGCTCCTCCAGCTGCAGAGTGCGCGCGCGCACACACACACACACACACACACACACACACACACACACACACACACACACACACACACACACACACACACACACACTTCTGTAATCAGTCACACACGTAATGAAACAGGTGCATGTTGTGCACATTTTAACATGCAGCCCGACAACTCAGACGCACTTGTGAAAGTACATGCAACACGTGTATGTCCTTCTGTATGTGGACATACCGCAAGTGCACGCTCTCTCTCTCTCTCTCTCTCTCTCTCTCTCTCTCACACACACACACACACACACACACACACACACACACACACACACACACACACACACACACACACACACACACACACACACACAACACTTTTTCAATACAAATCTTGTATGGTTGGTCCCTGGCATAAGACATATTCATTTGGGGGTCCTTGACTTGAAAAGGTTTGACAACCATTGTTCTTAAGAGTTCATTTTCAAAGCTCTTTATTGAAAAGGAACGAAGCTTACGCCACGAGAATCCACGGCGGCGTACATGATGTCCATCCAACCTTTAAATGTTGCCTAGGAAACAGAGGGGACAACATTCTGTTAGCTGGCTCTCAGAGAATGGAGGTAATAATAATAATACATTTAATTTGAAATGCATTTTAAATTTGACACAAATCTCAAAGTGCTACATAGCAGAAAAAGTAAAAAAAATAAAAATGAAATGGATAAAATTCAGATCAATGGTAAGAGACCCCCTCCCCAACTATACACAGCTAAGAAGTTCAAGTTTTAAAAACACAAAGGCATCGATAAGTCCATATGGGCAAATGCCTTATTAAAAAGAAAGGTTTCTAGTCCCCTTTTAAAAGCGTCAACGGACTGTGGTGCTCTCAGGTGGTCAGGGAGGGCATTCCACAGCAGGAGCAGCTGAGCAGAAGGCCCGGGTCGGCCCCCCATGGTGCGGAGCTTCGTCATGGGGGTTTTCACACTGTATCTGAATTTCAAGAGACTAAGGGAGCGGGTGGAGGTCGGGGGTTTGAGGAGTTCCTTTAGATAGGAGGGAGCATTGCTGTGTAGTGGTGAACGAAAGATTTCGTTCAGGTTCACGGCAGTGATCCGTTCAAACGCTACTTTGCGCTACTGTCTAGTGGAAAACAACTCAACGCTGTCTGTCTGCCGCGGGAACAGTCCCCCCTCCCATCCTGTGTACGGGGGCAGGGGACGGGGGGGCATGACCGAAAGCGTGAACGTAACGGTGTCAGGAAGTGACGAGTTTGTTCACGGTCACAGCCATGAACTCGTTATTTTTGAACGAACTGATCATGAACGACCCATCACTATTGCTGTGGATGCACTGATAGGTAAGGAGGGAGACCTTGTAATCTATCCCAAAAACCTAAAAAGAGGTAGGGGTGATGGTGGAGGGGGTGGTAGGGGGATTTTAGGCCATTGGATAGGTGGATACATGTGTGTTGTCTGCAGCTGTCTGTTACTGATTGCAGCAGCCATTATTGAACAGGCCGCTGATTCAAAATCAAGAATTCAACCAAACCGTGTGATAAGCCGTGTTAACCCATTAAAACCGGGACTACATCTGTGTAACCACTTAAACCATTATTTTATACTTTGGCTATTCAGAAATAGCAGATATACAAGCTCATAACGTGGTACCGAGTGCGCGCTATGAGCTTGTAGACCTGCTATTTTTTTTTAATTGTGAAAATTTGTGCAAATATTTGAATATATATATATTTTTAAAGCGAACATTTTTAACTCAAATCTTTGCTTCTGGGGGTCCCTGGAACAACATATTTTGAGATGGGGGTCCGCGGCCAAATACAAATAATTTTGAGGGTCCTTGACATGAAAAAGTTTGAGAACTACTGATATTATACATGTAGCAATACGTTTTTTCAAAATAACTGTTCAAGACATTTGTAGAATACCCAGAAGCAAAGCTTTGAGTTAAAAATGCTTGCTTTAAAATATATATATATTCAAAGATTTGCACAAATTATAATGATTTTTCAAAAAATAGCCAAAGAATAAAATAATGGTTTAAGTGGTCACACAGATGTGTTCCCGGTCTTAATGTGTTTGAATAGCCAAAGTATAAGATAATAATTGAAGTGGTTAAAATGATGGTTAATCACCATCAACTGGCCTACTGAGAACTTTGGCATTCATCTATGAATCACATTGACAGCATGAGTGCGTCAGCAGCAGCTGAACTGGCCCGAACTCACCACTTGCAGCAGAGCCAGGTAGCCGTAGCCGACGTTGTCAAAGCTGATCTTGACGTTCTTCCAGCGGGCGCTCTCGTTGGCGCTCTCCAAGGCCTCACATTCGCTCTTGTTGTTGACCACCTCGATGGGGAAGATCTGGTCGTTGGTGGTGTTGATGCAGCGGTAGTACTTGCCCGCAAATAGGTTGACGCCCATGATGCTGAAGATCAGCCAGAAGATGAGACAGACCAGCAGCACGTTCATGATGGAGGGGATGGCTCCCAGCAGAGCGTTGACCACCACCTGGAGAATAACAACACATTCAGCATCCTCGTGTTTGTCGACCGGCGGCCCTTTCTTGGTGAACTGAACTGACTTTGGCTGTGGCTATTAAAACTTCACTATCCTATCAATTCCATCTGGAAACCAGACTTAAGTATAATCGTGTGTCTAAAGGTGGCTGTATGCTACCATTTAGGTGATCACCCTTTCACTTTTTAGGTGGAAACGTTTTCACCTAAAAGGTGATTATGATACTAGGCACTCATAGTCCGGTGATTTCGGTTAGTAAAAACAGAGAGATGATTTGAGATGAGCGGTGAGTCGCTTATCACCGCGGGAGATTGGCGTCATGTTGTAGTTTTCAAACCACCGCTGTGAGAGAGTGATCATCGAAAATGGTAGCATGCCATGCGGCCCCCTTAACTCACTGTAGAGTTGTGAATTGTGTTGCTAATGGATAAAGGTACTTACTGTACACACCGGGGATGCTTTTTTTGTGCAATTAATTAACCCCAAAATACTGTTGTATTTCCCCACTGAATGCAAATATTATGCACCGATAAAACAATGCAAATCTTAGTTGCATCAACCTGTATGAATGAGGCATCAACTATATGAATCATTTTCATGTGAAATACTCGCTGCTGATTGTTTATTTGTCACGACCCCGGTGTATAAAGACCTTAAAGAACAATGGGTGGTATTCTTCTACATGCAGAATGATAGACATGGTGCTCCAATTCTTATTATTTTCAAACGCGCGTTTGAACTGAAACTTGGTGTAAGCCCCCTAGCACTATCCATCTACTACAAAGAGAATATAAAAGGCACATAAGAGTCTAATTTTGACTTCTCATTTGCCATTAGCAGAGATTGCCCATCTTCAACAATGTTTGTGTACAAGAGTGTATGCAGTACTCTGATCTCAGCATACATCTGTAAATGTCATTCACTGCCATTCAATTTTAAATGGTGTGGAAAAACACTCCATACAACCTTTAAAGTTGCTAGATTATATTGAAAATCACTACGCTGTATATAATATTTTAGAATTTTATCAAACATTATTGTATTACTTAAAACAACTGTTGAGCTGCATTTTGATATGTGGCTCATATGTGGTAAATTAATATATTTTATGTGGCCGATGTAGACACTGGTATGGTCCTTTAACAACAGAAGAAGGTGGACAGGCTCATGATTTGAGAGTAAGAAAGCAAAACAGAAAAAAAACCTTAAGAGAGGCGTGATGAAGTCACAACATTTTTGTTTGACTGTAAATGAAAAAAGACACACAACAAAGAAATAATTACAGGTCAAAGAGGCACCACAAAAGCAATGTCAGAAAATAATGCCAGAGAGCGGCTATAAACAGCACAGTTACATCATCTGTTGACACAATGTGAAGATCATGCAGGCGAAGTACATTATAAGAACTACGGTGCATCGCAAGGACAAAAGACATGTCTAGAGAGTTCTGAACTGCATGCGTTCTCATGTCAGCGCCCTATAGAAGGACAGTCATTCTAGAACATTATGGTATTTTTCTTTTTTAATTTTGTGATAGGATATCACAATTGACATGGACGTCTACGGATGAAAATGTATACAATTGGTTGCTACACAAATAAAAAAAATATGTATCCATAATTTGTTATCTTGTTAGTTATCTCTAAAATATTGTTGATAATGTGCAAAAGGACAAGTAATTTATAAGTCTTTAAAGATTTAAAGAAATCCAATTTCCTCTCAGCACTTGAAAGCAAAGATGCCTTAAAAGACTGCCTCTGAGAAACTGCCTTTCTACCTTTGTGCGGACATGTTTTAAACCAGACAAGGAACACAGGCAACAAAGAGGTTTTGTTTGTTCTTACCCTCATGCCCTCAAACCGTGACAGGGCCCTTAGGGGCCGGAGGGCTCGCAGCGTCCGTAGAGATTTAATGGCGCTGAGTTCAGAATAACCCAGAGCGTTGGCTACCAGGCTCACCAGAGACACCTGAGAGAAGATGATGATGTCAAATGAGAGAACGGATAGAGGTTGCCATGCACATGTAACACATTGTAACCGACTGGATTTTGATCACCGATCCCCCATGTGGGAAAACCAACATCTAAGAGAGAAGTATTACATTTCTGGGTTATAGAAAGGGTAAACCCAATCCGGATAAGCCCCCAATTAAACCACCCGGTTCTCCCACATGGGCAACCACACATCTGTTGCTCAGCCAAAGGGGAATTCCCCCTTAAAGGGATAGTTGACCCCTAAAATTACTTTTTTCCTATCGATTAGTCACCCCATGGAGACTTGAATTCATGGATACTTTTTTGTTTTCCATGGGGTGACAAATCGATAGAAAAAAAGTACTTTTTTGGGTGAACTATCCCTTTAAGTACTGTATGCAAAACTGTATATTGTATATTCATTTGTCAAATAAACTCAGTCAATCAATGCAAACAGGAAAGCTTATTGGATCTGCACAGTAACCACATACGTCGACAATGAGGAAGTCTAGCCAGCACCAGGCGTTGGTGAAGTACTTGACGAAGCCGTACGCCACCCACTTCAGCAGCATCTCCAGAATGAAGACGTACGTGAACACCTTGTCTGCGAACTCCAGCACCGTCTTGACAGTCTGCCGCTGCTCGATGTAAATGTCCTCGAAAGCCTGCAGCACAGCAATAGAATGAAATTATCACTGGTTGCCGGCATGGGTAACATGCTATTCATCATATTGTTGCTGTCGGGCAGAAAAACCTTGTGTGTCAAGAACTGATACTTGTCAGGAAATGGAACATGGAAATTGATCCAATGTAGTTATTTAATCACAAGCTCTAATATTTTTCTTTGGTTCAATATTTATATAACCCACAGACCTACGTAACCACTTTCAGGAAAAGTGAGCTAGTAGATCGGCTATTTTTGCTACTTCTATGTGACAGTGTAGCATTTACCCAAAAAATCATCGAATCAAATTTTAAATATGGAGTTACAAGATTTCTGCCAGACAGCAACAATAGGGAGTTTGGTTGAAATGAACACTATTGCCTGTGTCCTTGGAATGCTAGTCACTATGAATTTGTATATGGTAGGTTCATCTCGATATGTGCACATAATCAAATGCACACAAACATACGCACCAGTGCTCCACTGCTGAGCAGGATCATGAAGATGATGAAGGACTCAAACCAGTTGTGTTCCACTATAATGAAGCAGGTCTTCCTCAGAGTCCACCAGCTCTTCCAGTGACCCTCCTCAATGTTGACCTGGCAGCAATGGAACTTGCGGACACATCCTGGTGCAAGGGGGGGAAAAAGTGAGTGCTATAGACCAGTGGTTTCAACCTTTTTCATATCAAGGTCCATTATTTATTCGGCATTTGAGCCACGGACCATTTGAAGAAATGTAGCTATTTTTTGCTATCGTTGGATAAGATACCATAGGAGAGATGACAGGCAAACGTTGATCAAAATAACAATTCTTCTACATTCTCTAATTGTGTAGACTTCTTGTAAATTAAGTAATGCAGATGTTTAAAAATAATTTAATTATTGAGAGCGTAAAATGAAACCAAATGGACCCGTTAGGGTTCATTTTACGCTCTCCATCATTTAACTGGGGACCACCTGGAGCCCCCTCAAGGACCACTGGTGGTCCCCGGACCACTGGTTGAGAACCACTAATATAGACGGGTGAGGATGGCGGGGGGCGGGGGGGGGTGAGCCTATTGATCTTGCTTGCGTTTTTCTCTCTTTCTTTATTTCTCTTTACTATTATTGTTATCTATGCCGCTACGTTGTCTGAAGGAAGCCGAATGCAAACAGGTTTTACTCTTATGTACCTGTGCACAAGATGTAACAATAAAGAACAACCTTGAACCTTGAGAATTTGGTTAAAAAGAATTTGAACAATTTAGATTTTCTCTTCTGGGGTGGCGGGCACAAAGTCTTTTCATATGGGGGTTCGAGGGCCAAATACATATCAATTTGGGGTCCTTGACATGGTAAAGTTTGAGAACCACTGCTATAATGAAGCTTATTACACTGCCTGCACGGTAATAAGAGATGATAACATCTAAGGTCAAGGTGACATAAAATGACATAATTGGTCATATCTCAGGAATGGAGAGAAGTAGAACAAGTGAGGTTGGCAACTGCAGAGTGCAGACAGTGCTGTTGCAATGTACAATCAAATTGAATTCAAATTATTCAAAAGACCCACTTGACATGGGGCTTTTTTCCCTATTATTCCATTTCCCCCCTCACGCATGAACTTTGCTCTTGTACTTGTAAGGCGCTCTAAATTGTAAATTGACAATTGCAAGAGCAACTCTCTCTTACCACCTCAAACTTCCATATTGTTTCTTCAGCTGCCTTGGGGATTATAGAGGTCTTTCCAAATCCCAAACTGAAGTGGTCCAGGTGTGTTTGACACAATTTTAACATTACATTACAAATAAAGAAAGTCCCAGAGAATCATCTTATTTCAGTTCCACAGGGCATCTACAGTATCATCTTAAACCTAATAGATGAACTATATTCAAATTGTCTGTTAAAATTGCTTAATTGCTGGGTGCCATCCGTGTCATGAAAGAAATAATAAACAGGCCTTGATATATTGATTATACCATGGCTACAGGTATTACATATACGTCCT
Source organism: Gymnoscopelus microlampas (assembly GCF_963454915.1). Classification (NCBI taxonomy): domain Eukaryota; kingdom Metazoa; phylum Chordata; class Actinopteri; order Myctophiformes; family Myctophidae; genus Gymnoscopelus; species Gymnoscopelus microlampas. The sequence continues at coordinate 11,859,377 of NC_139961.1, read as the reverse complement.
AGCTGTGATATGATCTCAATATACAATGGCTTCTTGTGTTATTATTGCCTATACTGTATGTAAACAGGATCTCAATGGAAACAAGCCCTGGGCTTATTGGGTTATCCTTTTAGCATTATTTTGTATAACACTGTGCCACCGTGCCTTTTTTTGCAAACTGTTAATGAAGTATTCAATCTATCAATCAATACCTTTTCCACCTAACACTGTCCATATTGTTTTTCTTTCCCATGCCCCTCTCTACCTTTCCTCTGCTCTCACCTTCAGTGAAACAGGCTTCGGGGTCCAGGGACTCCTCCGGCTCCAACTCCACCGACTCGCCTCCATCTCCCGGGGGTCGAATGTCCACCGTGCTCCCCTCTGAGGAGCTGAGCGGATCACGCTCACGCTCGCGCTCACGCTCACGCTCAAGCGGCAGGACCTCGAATCCTACATCAAGCTTCTACATAGAAGGAGGAGGAAACGTCAGGGAGACAATGTTAAACAGCAACGCCAGGAAATCATCAGTTCCATGCGTTATTGGAGCCAACCTTCTGAGCTGGTTTATTCATGTCATTTTGCATGTACATAATCCACCCGTGTCACTTATTACCTTCGTCTGAAGACCGGACACTGACATAGCTCACAGAGTTGAACTCTTCCAAAAAAGAAATCATTGTGATCATTTTATCGTTTTCATTGTCACATGCAGCATCGATCAAAAGTACCTACAGGCTTTGATATTGTTTTGATCTGTTGGGTCCAATCGGGTTTTTGTGGCAGCACAAAGGGGGTGGGCCTCGGTGACGTGCACTGTGGGTACATTTGACGTGACCTCAGTCTGAGGGAGAGTGCATGCAGTATTCCAGTGCATTATCAATTCAAGCCTGAAATAGTACCAAGCAGAACGTGTGCCGTAGTAGTATTTTCATGTCCACTGAAAATGGCCCAGCATTGATCCATATGCGTCTAACATAATCACCCCATTTTCCAAAATTGTTTCTTCTTTTTTTTTTTAAGTCAAAGTAATTCCCCCACTCCCAAGCCTATGGCCCACCCACCAAAAACACTGAACATTTTCCTCAATGACATGAAAACACACATATTTCCATTCCTTAAAAGCAGCGTACAAGCTTCATCTGCTCGTGTTGACGTAGACGGAGAACCACATTAGCTTACCAGCAAAAACCAGTACTGTGCACTGTTTATAAGACACCATGTGGTCTGCTGTTTTTGCCTGTTCCCTTGTGTAAGAGATGTAGGACTAGCTCTCATGCATACCCGGAAAACATACAAGTTTATGGTTGGGACTCCGGTGGTACATGTTTCTCTCGATTTTTCTCAGGCATGCACAAAACGTTGGTTATGAGAGGCAATGCTTCTGTGGGTTGAGTTTGTCTCTGAGATTTCTACCCTGGCATCACTCTGAAATCCTAACATGAAGGGATAATCTTTTTGTAATGTACAGTAAAAACGTCATCTACATAGAGTCAAACATTTAAATACGTTTCTCTATAAGTGTGTTGTTTAGCTACCCATCTATTTCATTGGGCATCATATCCAGTACATGTCATCCTAGACAGTGCAGCAGCTCTGATTGCCGTGGGACCCAGCTAATACGACGTGGGAATGATGGAAGCATGCTGCTCACGGGTACATACGGTACGTCTCTTCTTAGAGGGCATTCTCGTGGTTTTTCTTTCTGTCCCTAAATAAGAGACCCCTTTACCTCTTATGAATTATTTGTATGTACATATTGAGTTTATGCCTCTTAACCTGCTCTTCTTTTATCAAAGTAATTTCATCCAATAGTTCCAAAGTTGCAGTGGCCAAAAGTTAATAACACAGGCTTCAAAAACCCGCTTCAAGTCCCAGGCCAGGTCTTTAAGTACCAAAATGTGTACCAATATCCTGTGAAATGCTACTTTATTTCCATGGCAATGTTTACTGGCTTGTAACATTATCAGGCTTTTATTTTGAATTGGGGCCTTGAGATTATGAAAGCGACTAAGTAGAAAAAATAATTTAGCACATTACAAATATAATCAGAGAATTCTTACAGAACGGACCTTAGCATGTGTTATTTGTTACTTATGCCAATCTGCAAATTCAGAGGTGGTTAATTTGGCCCTTAGTCACATCTGGTTTTCCACTAGCTGTCAAGTATCTCAGAAAAGGTACAAGTACTGTATGTGAAATGTGTATTCATGGGCTATGAGCCGCATGACAAATTAATTTTGTCAGGCAAAATTCATTCTTCCATCTCTTTTTTTAAGATTCTCAATCGCTTTCTCCTTCTCCTATCGCTGTTTCTCAAGCTCTGGGTGCTGTGTATGCCAATCAAGTCCCATTGTCAATTCAAAACCAAGCAATGAAAATCAAAAACAAAGAACATGTTAGATGAGTTTTGTCTATCAATGGAAGAGGGTGGTGTCACTCATTCGTAATGGTTTGTAAAGGCAATACAGCCGGATGTTTGGAGATAGGATTATGAAGAGGTGTGGGGGTGTGGTGGTGTGGTAAAGGGGGGAAAAACTCAAAGATTACAGCTTTGAATTTGCTGCTATAGAAGGGGGGAGGGTGAACAAAAAGCACGGGGGGTTGTCGGAGGGCAGACCAGGCAAGGGAACGAAAATGGGCAATCCACTGAAAGTATGAGCAAGAAACATGTCGTTTGTCTGTAAATGGCATAGGCAGTCCTCATGGTTAGTGCTACGATGGTACAATAAAGTGGTCTTACAATTCTTCGCTCATTGAAAACCTTGAGAGCGCCTGTGACACAGCTGCAATAACAAATGGAGGGGAAGGGGAGGGGGGGTTAAACAAGGTAAGTCACGTGACGCAGACACACCGAAAAACCAGAATACTGAATACAACGTCTGGATGTCATTTTGTCAGCCACACAGCACAGCAGTGTTGCCAGGTCTGCTTATTATAAGCGACTTTGGGCTTGTTTTTCTTGTAAATATTGGAAGTTGCGGGTTGCGTTTTTTGGGCTGTAGTTATAGTGTAGTTGCTTATTTGAACTTGTTTCTAAAGTGTAGTTGCTTATTTAGGCTTGCCTCCTAAATGTTTTTTAACCCAGTGGTTCTCATACATTCTCATGTCAAGGACCCCCAAATTCATATGTATTTGTTCACGGAACCCCCATCTAAACATATTTTGTGCCAGGGACCCCAGTACCAGATTTATGTTGTTAAAATGTTTCAAAAAATATAACAAATTTGTCACTTGAAAAAAGAAAAGGAAAAAACATTGAAAATAGCTGATCTACAACGCGTCGCATTGCGATGTGTTGTAGATCAGCCATTTTCAAATATCCGATGTTAAAGTGCTCTTTTTGGCTTGTTTTCATAGACCACCTGGTTGCTTATTTCTCTCGCAAAATCGGGCAACACTGCAGCACAGTTGGGGGGAGGAGGGGACAGGTTAACCGAAGAGAACAAACACTACACTTATGCTTCAGAAACACCCAGGCGATATCATCATGTGTTATATTGTCGCTGTTGGGTGGAAACCTTGGATGTCCAAAACGGTTACTTTTCAGGGAGAAAAAAGAACCAGTGTTCCACATGGATACAGTGTAGTTATTATTTAGCCACACGCTGATATTAATACTTTTCATTGGTCACATATTAAAATCCACAGAAAGACTTGGTAGGAACTGTAAGTAGTCATAGTAGGAAGTAAATTAAGTAATCATAGTGTTTATTCAGTAACAGGGGTCTCCCTTTCTCTCTAGCGCTTTAGTAAACAGAAAATACATAGCCTATTACTAAAGAGCTGGAGAGACGGGGAGAGACCCCGCTTACTGAACAAACACTAGAGCCATTTAATCCTTATTAAAAAAAGCATCACTTTAACCATTTTCAACCTGGCATGCAACCGTGGGCATGTTGTTATAGGTGAAAATGTTCAACCTTATTTTTTTGCTACCTTTGTCCGACACTGTCATACGATGAAGTACGCCAGTATTGTAGTATTATCATACTACTCTAAAATCCATAACATTCTCCCCTGTTTACAGGCTGTGAGGAGCAGCATGCCTCGGCAATCTGCCAGCCTCACCTCATCCATATTTGGCCCAAGTGGTGCCATGGCTGGAAATAGACTAGATGGGTTGTTTTGAAATGGAAGGGAGGCAGGCTCCACGCCCGCCGTGGCAGGTTGACATCGCCAGGGGACACGTATTCCTAATGTTCCATATGCCTGAGTGCCAACCGTTCAGGCCTCAGGGCTGGCCTGCCATGCGCTCTCTAGATCAGTGGTTCTCAACCTGTGGGTCGGGACCCCCAGGGGGTCCTTAAATGATTTTGGGGGGGGTCCCCAGATGTCAGTGAAGTGACAATTGAATGACTTTTAAGACCTTTTTAAAACCTCCAAATATATATATATAGCTTTTAGATCTGCTATTTTCACAATATTTATCTATGGAACCGAGTCAAAAGTTAAGTCCGGTCAAATATTAGTCTATAGGGTTTAAGTGGTCAGTTTACTCTGTTACTTATTACTACAAATAGTACATTACTTGCATCATAACTTTACTTATATCTATCTACTTTTACTAACATTTCAATTATCATGTACTGTACGAGCATGTGAGAAATCAAGTCTTTGAATCTTGCATCTAATTAATCACCATTTGAAACTGTGTGACAGATATGCACAAATTCGAAGATATTGCATCATATAGTTTTGTATGAAGGGGTTAATGTTTCTAATTTGTTTATTTGGCTCATGCCTGAAATTGGCAACCTGCTATGGTAGAGTAGATACTGTACAGTATTCAATAGCATCTGGAGATCACTTTATGCAAGGTTTTTAAAGCCAATTAACTCTATATCAGTGTCATTCTAACCCAGGGCACGCTCTCTCTCTCTCTGTCTCTCTCTCACACACACACGCACGCACGCACGCACGCACGCACGCACGCACGCACGCACGCACGCACGCACGCACGCACGCACGCACGCACGCACGCACGCACGCACGCACGCACGCACGCACGCACGCACGCACGCACGCACGCACGCACGCACGCACGCACACACACACACACACACACACACACACACACACACACACACACACACACACACACACACACACACACACACACACACACACACACACACACACACACACACTTCCCCCAAAGGCTAGTATGCAACATTAAGCAATATCGTCAACAGGTTATAACGGAGTGCCTTTGCTAGTATGTCTGTCAAATGAACCATATAACACGCACAGTCGTACACGCACAGTCGCACACGCATACACGCACACGCACACGCACACGCACACGCACACGCACACACACACACACACACACACACACACACAGTCTATGATCTAATGAGGACGTCAAGTAAGTGAACCTACAGCCCATAGCATTTTGAGTCATTCTTATCTCATTGGCCTGTGTGTTACTTTGCGGCCGAGGGGCATTTGGAGCAGAGAAAAGAGCCAGACGACAACAAAACGGTTCCCTCCATATCTGCTGTGTGACGCATTACTGTATGAATGAGTCAGCAGCAGACATGTTATCATCGTACAGCCTGACTGCCCCAGAGAACCTGCTCCCCCTGACGTTATCTCCTTCGACGTATTCACAAATGTGCTGCAGACTTCTGTTTGAACCCTAGCGGCTCTACTCTGGGGGGGAATAATGTTTTTTAAAGAACATCTGTTCCTCACAGAATCCCTTCAGTTTGTTTTTACAGCTACTGTATTACCAGTTAATGATAGACATGGTCATAATACTAGACAGGCACTAAGCTGTCACTCCACCTTGGACCACAATGGAAACAAGTCCCCAGGGCTTTTTATTTATTTATTTCTGATTAATAAAATATTCAATCAATCGAAACCTTACCTCTGCCCAGAACCAATGCACTGAAAACTGTGATGTACAGAGCCATTGCATACTGGAATGTACTCCCACCACGTTTGACTCTAACTAGAAATACATTTGGTTTCAAAAAGAAACTTAAGGAGGCAATAATCAGAAAGGATATTAGATTAGGTTATTATTATCATTCAGTTAGACAAACCAGTTTTTTTATTCCTATTTTACTCATGTAAATTTAGTTCGCAAATGTTATATTTTATCACCAACATGCTGTACTGTATTTTATTGTGTGATGTTTATTTTTGCCTGGACCCCAGGAAGAATAGTCTCCACGCCACGGTGAAGACTAATGGGGATCCTTAATAAACAATAAACAATAAACAATGTTAGCCAAGAATAGCCGATATACAAGCTCAAAACGCGAACGTCAGCTTGTAGGTCGGCTACTCTTGGCGAAGAGATTCGGCGCAGAAGGAAAAAGGCGCGCACCAAAGGCCTGGCGTGACGGAAGGGACCCCCTTACCTCCTTGCTGCCCTCCACGTCCGAGGAGTCGCTGCTGAAGTCCTCCGTGTTGAGGTTCTCAAAGTCCGACTCGCCCACGGCGATGGGCACAGTCACCGTGAGGCTGGGGTTGTGAATGAAAGACATGTACGTGTCGCAATCCTCCATGGGGTACTTCCCGGCCGGCTCAGGCCCCGCCGTGACCACCAGCCCCCCGCCCGGGCGCCCGTTCCCCTCCCTCGGGTACACCCCCCCTCCTCCGTTGGGGTCCTTCATGGTGATCTCCACCGAGGTGGTGTGGTTGGAGATGCAGTTGCCCTTGCCGTTGCTGTGCAACTCGTCCAGGGGCTTGCTCTCGTCGCCCATGCCGGAGCCCTTGGCGGCGCGGCTGAAGCACGCCCTGCGGAAGAACTGCCGCACGGCGGCCTTGACCCACGCGATGCCGCGCCCCATGCGCCCCACGGCCACCTGCAGGTTGTTCATCTCGCTGTCGTCGTCGGTCGCCGCCAGGTTGTCGGCGCTGAAGGAGCTCAGGAGCAGAGCCAGGAACAGGTTCAGGACCTGAGGAACGAACAGACATTATCACCACTTAAGACCTGCAGGCCGATTCTACAAATGCCTTCTAAATCAGTAGTTCTCACATTTTCAAGATGTTTCTAAAAATGTTAAAAAATAGCAGATGTACAAGCTCGCAGCGTCATGAAGTGACGCGCTGTGAGCTGGTAGATCTGCTATTTTTGAATAGCCAACGCAAAAATCTAAAATGACACAGATGCTTTCCCGGTTTTAATGGGTTACGCGCTATTTAAATAGATAGATATCTATTCATTGTTTTTATTTTATTGTCTGATCAATAATCAATATGTAAGATCAATACTCAGCCTAAAACCATGCTCGATCAGTTATAGTACAGTGCAAGTATTTGATCTGTTGGATCCTTGGATAACTCTGTATATAGCAAGAAGGGACACGGTGTCATTTTGTATTTTTGGTAACGCAACCGACACACATATTTAAACCAGTCACAGCACAGCGTTAAAAACTGATGAAGACGAAGGACCGTATCCCCTACCACCAGGTTTCCTATGACCATGACCATCATGAAGACGACGAGGCACATGCCCTGCCCGGCGACCTCCATGCAGTCCCACATGGTCTCGATCCACTCGCCGCAGAGCACGCGGAACACGATGAGGAAGGAGTGGAAGAAGTCGTGCATGTGCCAGCGTGGCAGCTCGCAGTCCTCGGCGATCTTGCACACGCACTCCTTGTAGCTCTTGCCGAACAGCTGCATGCCGACCACGGCGAAGATGAACACGATGATGGCCAGCACCAGGGTGAGGTTGCCCAGCGCGCCCACCGAGTTGCCGATGATCTTGATCAGCATGTTGAGGGTGGGCCAGGATTTGGCCAGTTTGAACACTCTCAACTGTTACGTGAACGGAAGACGGAAGGAGGGAAGAAAGAAAGAAAGAAAGAATAAACATGTGCCCAATTTTACTGTGCTTTTTTTTAATAATGGACTTAATTCTACAGGCCTCATTTTGCAACGTATATTATATTTAACTGAACAGCTCAGTCATGGTTTTAAATAATTGAACAAAATATTAGGCAAACAATGTCTGTGTTTTCAACTCTCACACTTTGATATTTGTTTATGTCTGAGTTAGAAATCTGTTGCACTGTTGCAAGACCCCAGAATTAAAATACTACACCATCTTAACTTCTAGGGAATGTTTTGTAACCGTACTATATCCAATAAGACATGATCAGATTGTTAAGCATACAGTTTGTCAGGTGGCTCACCAATCTGAAGGACCTGAGAACGGACAGGCCTTCTACATTGGCCAGTCCAAGCTCCATCAGACTCAGGCTGACTATGATGCCATCAAAGATGTTCCAGCCCTCCTGGAAGTAGTAGTACGGATCCAGGGCAATGATCTTGAAGCACATCTCAGCTGTGAAGATGCCTGTGAACACCTACAGACCACACACATGCAAAACATCAGCTGTTGAATGTGTGTTATTGTTGTTGCACTGCTTGGACTTTGAGGTCATGTGAAGTTCTTTTTGGGGAGGGGGTGATCTTGAAGCACATCTCAGCTGTGAAGATGCCTGTGAATACCTACAGACCTTTTTATGCGAGAGCTGGCGAGAACTGGGAACTAGACCACAAATACAAAACATCAGCTGTTGAATGTGTGTTTTTGTTGCATTGCTCGGACTGCGAGGGTTTGAGGTCATGCGATGGCAGCTGTGAAGTTTTTTTTTGGGGTGGAAAATGATCTTGAAGCACATCTCAGCTGTGAAGATGCCTGTGAATACCTACAGACCACACATGCAAAACATCAGCTGTTGAATGTGTGTTATTTATTGTTGACTTTGAGGGTTTGAGGTCATGTGATAGCAGCTGTGAAGGTTTTTGGGGGGCAATGATCTTGAAGGACATCTCAGCTGTGAAGACGCCTGTGAATACCTACAGCGCATCTCAGCTGTGAAGATGCATGTGAATACCTAGGCTACAGCGCATCTCAGCTGTGAAGATGCCTGGGAATACCTACATACAACAAAATGCAAAACACCAGCTGTATAATGTGTGTTATTGTTGCATTGCTTGCATTTGACGGTTTGAGGGCATGCCATGGCAGCTGTGAAACATTTTTCCCCCCTTTGATCAGCTGTTAGATTATTTTTTCATTTCTAGTGAAAAGTTTGTATAGTCCCTGACGCTGCCGAGCCCTTCTTGTTGGTCATGGGGAGAGTATAAACAACCACACATGTCTCCTCTGAGTTGTTTCTTTTCCCTTGACAGTGAAGAGTTTAATTAGGAGGACCTGACGCCTAAAGAGGAACACGCCGTCCCTCTCAGTTCTGCTCCCTGATGAACATGCACCCCCCCCGATCAACCTGCAGGAGCCGCTATTCCAGCGACAGAGAACCATATTCTCAGCTGAACCCCAGTCTCCACAGTAGTGGAGACTGACCCCATGCATGTGCTGCAGCTGTACAAAGTTGTGAGTCCCTACGCAAGTAAAAGACACTTACAGTAGATGCAATGAAAGCAAGAATGTATTGTCATGTAGAGAAAAATAACATATTCCTTTTGTTGCATTTGCCTTCCTGGTGGGTGTCAAGTGAGTGCGTCATACAGCACCTTGTGGTCAGTGCATTATCTGGCTGAACAACCACTGGGTTAATGTCCTTTAAGGGTTAGCATGTTTTAGATAACTCTGTCTCCTTGTCCATGGTGAGTCACTGTATGACTCATGGACAAGGAGACAGAGTACATGAAGAGAACATTCTAACCCTTAAGGTACATTAACCGGTTGTGATTCAGCCAGTTAATGCATAGACCCACAAGGTGCTGGTATTCAAAGCCCACTCAAGGGTACATGTTGCCTGTCTCTTCCCTCTCTTTATATCCATGAATTCAAGTCTCCATGGGGTGACTAATAGATAGAAAAAAAGTCATTTTGGGGGTGAAGTAGCTTTCACATTAGGCCTATATGCCAGGAATGTAATGAGTCATAAAAGGGGACCTATTATGCTGATTTCAAGCTATTGTGCTTTTAATTCTAGGACTCCACTAAAATAGCGTTGCATGATTCACAGTTTGCAGTTCCTCACTTCAGCCTCTGCTTGAGACAACAAGCCGTATTAGCAGTGATGATGGACAGAGCACTCAACCGCAGTACTTGAGTCTAAGTTCAAGGGCCACGGTTGTGCTTTATTGTTATATCTTGTGTACAGGTACAAACTTATTTTTTTCCGGCTTCCTTCAGACAATGCAGATGCATACATAATAATAATAATAATAATAAAACGTACAGTACAAAAAAAGATAGAAAAAGAGAGAGTGCAAAAAAAGAGCAAAAAGATAGAACATCAGCTTATGTACCAGTGCATATGATCTTGGTATATTATATACACCACTGGCATTTTTTCAGTAGCTACCACATTACTTTATGTAAACAATTTCACAGTATCTTCTATAGCAGTTTAGGTACGAACAGTTCAAGCATATGACATAAGACAACAGCCTATGACAACTTCAGTAGTCTGTTTGGCATTTGAGTGAAGGTGTGGGAAAAGAGTTGCTGAATGCACTTGAGAGCTGAGACTGACAGGCGGCTACTATGGTGCTAAAAATAGCCTATGGCTTGATGTCTTTTTCAACAACAAACACATGAACACATACATGCTTAAATCATTTGATAATAAACTAATTACAAAGATAACTACTGCACTGCTGGGGGCTTAGGGCATGGGCACAAGGTCATCTGTATTTAGACTATTTTGGTGTATATCTTTAGTAGCCTATTTAATGTTGATTAAAATGATAAACACTGCGTGCCTACAGCAAGCGGCAGCGCAACGCGCACACGGCCATATCATTTTGCTTCTAATGTTCAATTTAATATAATAAATAGCTAGAATGATTAGGGGAAAAATCGAAGCCTGTCATTTCTGTTCGAGTAGTATGATCACTGCACGAGCCTATCATTTTCCATTGATAAAACGGCCAATCTATCCTCCCTGTATATCCATTGTCCCATGAAATATTTGGAGAATGAGCACTCGGGTTTGCAATGACAAAACAAAACTCAAGTGAAACCTAGAGAATACCACCGGTTGCTTCAGTGATTTTGCAAACCTTTTCCCCTTAACGAAAAGCAGCAGTACGTGCTAATGATATTGATAAGTTAAAGACATGGCATATACGCTTAGTTTTGTGTTTGAATGAGATGAGCCACACACGTGCGCCCTTTGTGTCGGCCTTTTGAGCACTACTCTGTATTGCATTTTACAAAGGTTCCCCGCTACCCCTCCTAGCAGCCAACCAGAGAGCTCTGCCTCCTCTCCGCCAGCCAGACGGTCGGAAGCCGACCGAGCAAGTTTGGTCGGCTGTCGCCGCTTCCCTACAACTTACGACGCGACCCGACAGCGTGCACACCGCCCATTCGACAACATATATTCAGCCACAGACGCTTTCCAACGCTTACCGCCAGCCGACGTCGGTGCGGTGGAGAGCTATCTTTAAAGGGCAAGAAAAGGACAGGAGAGGGAGGAGGTGTGAGGGATGGGGGTGGGGGGGATAGGGGTAAGTGAACTGCAGTCCCATTGTTAAACACCCCAGGAGTCAGGCTGCTGTTTAGGGGCAGGGGGGGGAGAGGGGGCGCGGGGGTTGATTGCCTCTGTGCTTCAAAGCGTGTTTGTTCAAATCATCAGGGAGTGAGGGGGTGGAATCTGCACTTTGACTCAAGTGCTGCGGTTGAGTACTTTGTCCACCACTGCTAATATGGCATTGTTGTCTCAAGCAGAGGCTGAAATGAGGAACTGCAAACTGTGAATCATGCAAAGCTACTTTAGTGGAGTCCTAGAATTAAAAGCATAATAGCTTGAAATCAGCATAATAGGTCCTCTTTTATGACTCATTACATTCCTGGCTTGAGATAGGTTTAGTTAGATTAGCTATTGTTGTAAATTGTATTTATCAAGCTTGGGAGAGAAGACAGAACATTCTGTATAATTCTGGTCTGTAATTGAATGTATTATGTGAATATACTGTAAACATGCTGTAGCTGTAAGCGTAAAATGGTGTCTTATAAACCCATGAGGGTTGGGCACTTTGTGTGCAGGACCCGAAAATAAAAGAATCAATCAATCAATCAATCAATCAATCAATCAATCAATCAATCAATCAATCAATCAATCAATCAATCAATCACTGTTCTTGAGGGGAGATTTGGAATATGTGAGAATTCTTACTGTAGGTCTTGCTACAGACTTCTGCTGTTGTTTGAGAGCATAGTGTGTTTGTTTTTTCTCCTCCTCATCCCCTGACTTGAACCCAACCTCTCTCTGTTTTATTGCACCAAGCACAGTTCTGTTTAACCATGGCTTGTTCCTTGGGTAGACTTTGATGGTTTTTGTGGGCACTACATAATCTATGCATTTCTCGATCACAGATACTACGCTGTCAGCATATTCATCAATGTTTCCCTCAGCCGCAAAGACTGGCGAGTCCATTGATTCAAAACAATCCTGTAGAACAAGGTCAGACTCCTCTGACCAGCGCTGAGCTGTTTTAATCACTGGTGGCGTCTGTTTGATGAATGATCAGATGCACCAAAAGCTGGTCGCAGTAGTGACTTGTATGCATTTTTCTATAGATATGCACTGTGCAGCAGTGGTCTAATGTGTTGTCACCCCGGGATTTTCATTGTAACACGCGGGTACATTTCTGGCATAACTTTTCTCAAGGATGCCTGGTTGAAGTCGCCCAAAGCCACAAGCGAAGCATGGGGATGAAGGTTTTCAGCTTCGCTTATGGCTTTGCACGCAAGCTCAGCTCTAGGGTGAATGGGATTACAGCTGAAAATCCTCTAGGCAAGGAATCAGTATAGATACTTCTGGTCAAATATTATTCCACTACAAGTGAAAGTTGCACTTGAACCATAAAATACACAGATGCTTTCCCGGTTATAATGGGTTTAACACAGATTATCAGCAAGATTATCACCAAATAATATGTGGCACGTACCAGGTTCCCGACCGAGAGGACACTATCGAACTGGGGGGTCATGGGGTAGTGCTCCATGGCCATGAAGAGTGTGTTGAGCACGATGCAGATGGTGATGGCCAGGTCCACGAAGGGGTCCATCACCACCTGGTTGACCACTTCCTTGATCCTCAGCCAGTTGGGGCAGCAGTCCCAGATCAAGTACCGGTTGGCGAACTTGTACCAACACGGCGGGCACTTCTGTCTCGACTCTTCAAGCTCTGGACAACGAGAGAGTCATTATGGAATGTGTGATAAGTAGGCATGTGACGAATTATCGTAAATCGATTAAAACCGATTCAAACTGGTGACAATTTAAATCAATTTAATAAAACATGTATTGTGATGCAAACAGCAGAGGGCGTGTAAAAAATAAAAAAATATTTTTAAGAGAATTGATAAAAATAATCATAGTCATGAATAGTCATTTGCTATTGTATTGAAAAGAGGATAAGAGAAAACACAGAATTGTAAAAAAATATATATATATCATATCGTGAATCGAATCATAGCCTAGTGATAAGGCAATGGGATGATGTAAGACAGTGGTTCTCAACACAACTCTCAGAGTTACAGACCTGTAAAGGTTCATTTGGAACCCCCTCAAGGACCCCAGAGGGTCCCTGGACCTCACTTTGAGAACCACTGGTATAAGATGATTTTGATGTGTACACCACAGGTAAAAAAAATCTACTTTTAGGGAGAACATTTCAACATAGATGATGACAATTGTTCTCTTTGTAGTCTCAGTTAAATAGTGAAAGATGCAAAATACTGATTAGAATGACCTGACTACTCTGAATAGTCATACAGTATGTTATCTCCAGTCTACCCATGTATTTTGGCAGACACTGACCTTCCATGGTGTTTGTGAGGATGCTGGCCACACTCATAGCTCTCTGCCTGGCTCCTGGTTCATCAAGATATGAACCCGAACCCGAACGTCTTTTCTTCAGCTCAGTATCTGTGGTCGTTCCCTGGGAAAACAAATGAAAATGTTAAGGTTATGATGCACAAAGGTGTAAGACCTGCCTAGCCCTGCACTAACTGTTGCATTCAATGATTACCTAAGTAAGTCGTTTTTTACAATAAACAGAAATCTGTACTACACAACACTCCTCTTAATCGGTTAAACTATATTGTAACAGAGAGGTCCTCTGTTACTTGCCATTTGCACATGTACATTGTAACCTTTATTTATGGATGGATTAATTGCATAGCATATGGTCACTTTAGTATTTGCACGGCATAATTTGCACATTGTAGTTTGCACAGAAAGGAATGCAGTCATTTTATTGTTGATTACATTTAACTGAACATTTGAGATGTGTCCTGTCCAGCTGAGCTGGCCACTCAGCTAACTAGTCCACCTATGGAGACAACATGTTTGGTGATATCTGGCAAGTGCAATTGGTGTAATAGGAGTGCAATAGAGACTAAGTGGAATGTGTGAGAGGTGCAATATGGGTAATGCTGAGTAATGATTGAAAACTTAACATGTACCAAAGTGGGCTGTTCTGTTTGCCAGTGTAATTGGGCTGGACCAAGTCAGAAGGGCAGAGGGGGGTTATAATGTGTATTTGGAATTGTGAGAGATCTTGTGTAAAGTTGTAGTATGAGATTAGTGGTGTAGTTCATGGAGTTTTAAGATATTTTATGAGTTAATGTTATATGTATTTCTGTATTTATATATTTCTGTATTTGTATATCTGTTTATCTACCCCTTGACATGGTGGAGTCTTAATTGCCTGAGCTGCTCCAGCTGAGTATAAAATGCTGCCAGTAACAAGCCTGTTTAGTTAGAGGTAGAATGAAAGCCAGGCAACACCATGTCTGTCACCTGTATTGGAGCTCCTGTATTGTCTTGTTTGATGTCGGTGAATAAACACACCTTTTGGTTGCATTTTACAAACGCCTCTGTACTGCTTCCAGCCGCAAAAGGGCTCATTCTCACATATATGAATCAATGAACACAACATTAACATAAGTTTAAGTGCCTTGCATATTTGATTGCTATCGCCCAAGGACTCACAACACTGTCCAAACTCAACAGTACATATATTGTGCTGTAGATCTGAACTAACATAAACAAGAGGTATGACGCGCACACAATCATAAAAGTAGAGTGAGACACAATACACTGTAAAGTCATCTCTAGCCTCATGTAGCAAGACAATTACAGCTGTATTCCTTCTGGTATGTCTGAGTGACATCTAAATCAGTGTATGGGCTAAAACTTGGTGGAAATAATAGTGAAATTGTTCAATTTAAAAAACATAACTGA